>NC_041392.1:122851784-122863492 GCF_002162155.2 Triticum dicoccoides | reverse complement strand
GTGAGAAGGATGGCACAGACATAGATGCGGCGCGGGAGTGGGGTGAGTGAGGCAGTAGAGGGGAGGAGACTTTTTCCTCCAAGCAGTAGCGGCTGAGCAAATATAGGGGCGGGATACGCTATTGAGAATAAATTATCCTTCGCTAATGGTTATTAGAGATCGGTTATGTGGCGGTTAGCGGAGTAAAACTGAATGTTTACTCCTTTATCTGGTTATAGGGGATCAGTTAGAAATGCTCTAAGTTAAGTTAGGTGTCATGCAATGCGCCCCTCGGCCAGTGGTTGGCGTCTCCTCGCAGCACGGAGAGGAATCCGCCTTAGAACTTGCACGACCATTATTCCTCAAGTGAAGACCATGCATGGCGTGAATATGGTGGCCGTACATGAACTCCATTGCCCCTCCTCTGCCCTCTGATCGGTACATCCTTGCCACTTGATGAGCATTCATCTATTCCTCAAGCTATTAGGATCAAAGACAGGAGCCGGCGGGCGTATTATTTGTGTATAGGGGCCAACGAAATCCTCTTGCACGCGCCCAGTTCAAGGCGAGTTAATAATTCCTTACGGGTTACGATCATTCAACCAGATCCATGTTAGCTCGTTTAGGTCGGCCCGGCTGTAATCGTGGGGACCGTGCGAACCGTCTAGCCGCCGATTGATGGAAGGGGGGAGTAATGCTCACGGGACGGCGGGCGAGCCCAACGCCAATGCTCATCATCAGAACGAGGATGCTGCCAGCGCCAGCAAGTTGCCGCTGGTGGTGCCGGCGCCGGAGAAGGAGGAGGAGCACGGCGACGGCAGGCCGATGACCCCGGGCGCCCCCGCGGGCGTGCCGCGCGGGTGCTGCGCGGTGTACGTGGGCGCGGAGCGGCGGCGGTTCGTGGTGCCGACGGCGTACCTGGGCAACCCTGTGTTCCGGCGGCTGCTGGAAAAGGCGGAGGAGGAGTTCGAGTTCGTTTACGTGGGCGGCGCGCTCACCATCCCCTGCGACACGGAGTCCTTCAAGTACATCCTCGCCGTCATGGAGCGGCACCGGAAGGGCCTCGTCGTCGTGGACCACGGTACGTACGCTCCCGTTGCATTTCACACGGTTGGCCGCCCACGCGTAAGCACGGTTGATGCCTCGCCCGTCGTCTGTTTCGGCCCAGGCCAGCCCGCGTATGAGCTGAGTTTCCTGTTGATTTTCCGTTCGGTGCAGAAGGGAATACCACGGAGACGCCCAAGGCGGCAGCAGGTGGATCATCATCATCATCGCCGGGTAATCCGGAATGAGTTGGGACAAGACGTGACTGGACCGGAGCAACGGCCACATGCATGTTCAATTTTGTGAGATCGTGATTCTTGCCCTTGCGTCCGGACATGCTCCAATGGAAATTGTGAGATCGAGTCGCAGTGTGTTTTACCGCTATCTGCAAGAACCGGATGAAGGCATCTTATGATTTACTGTAAACTAGTAGGGCGACCCATGCATTTGCGAGGCTAAATTTATATAGTATTGTCGTAGTTGTCGTTTTAGATTTCGATATGGCATTTTGCGCATAGCTTTGGTCATTATTATTGTATAAACATGCACTTATGCAGATCAACTAATGATTGTATTACTAAGTGGTTGGTGATGAAAAAAATATTATTTATGTACAGATATATAAATGTCAGCACTTTGGTAAGACATGTTATAGGATAAAGTCATCTATCTATGGATGGAGATAGTTCTAATCTATTTTTTCTTCTGTTAGTAACCTGCGTATTTGCTAGCATTACCTACATCTTTTTTATAAACGTCATCTTAGATTTTGAGCATTTATGGTACATAACTCTGGCCTTTATTTTCCATATGAATGTTCGTACATCTGAAATATGTGTTATGGCCCGCACATCAAACAAAGTTTTTATCAGGGTACACTCATCAAAATTTTCTAAACAATTCCAGCTCCATAACTCTGGACACAACGTGTATATCTTATGATCATGTCCATGCATGGTGTGTGCATCAAGTTGTATTATTTGGAACACTAAGCATATTATCACATACATGACATCATCTGTGCTTCGAACTCTTATTATCACATACATGACATCATCTATGCTTCTATTCGTCTCTAGTATGCATGTTGAACTACTTTTATGCTACCAAAACGATTCATGTTAATACATCGCATACACTTCATCATACTTTTCTATTTGCAGAAGTAACACATGCATGCCCAACTTGGCATCTTACATCGACAAATTTTTTTCCATTGCTACATATTATATGTAATCGAGTGGATGCAATTGCTATTTCTGAATTCCATGTGTTGTTCGTAGGTTGAGTTGTATATAAAATATCTATCTATTTCTTATACTTTCTGTACGTGGTGTCTGAAATCAGAAAAATTGATAACTATTTGTGTTTCTTATTTTGTATTATTATACAATAAATAGTTGTAGTTTCTATCCGAAGGATAAGAAATTTATATGTCATTACACCATATATCTAAAGCAAATTTCGTATGTAGTGTTCGTAACAAGTAAATATTGCAACCTCAATTTTATTATTTTTGTATAGAAAATGGTTGTAGTTTTATGCTAGGAATCTATGTTGCTTCGCCATATATCTAAAGCAACAGTAGCTCATATAACCTTTTAGTATGTAGTGTCCGTAATATGACAATTTTTCTACCTTCTTTCATTTGTTAGATAGAAAATGGTTTAGTTTTTTTTCCTCCTAATAAGAATTTTCTGAGTCGCCACGATCATCGCTAGAAAGTTAACGGTAATACAAAAATCATCAAATATGTCTTGTTGAGCCGGTGACGGGTAAAACATCCACTTAGCCTGATCATCGTAGCTTGTGTATTCATGTCGATATATCCAAGGGGTGTACTGTGACTTATTAAAATTTATTATTCTCAGCCACTTAATTCATACAAAAATTAATAATTGTATATGATTATGTAATTGTATAGGATTTTTTTGCAAATGTATATTAAGTGTGATGTAATTGCATGCATGCAATATGTGTGCCAATTGCGACATGGCCTTCCAGCCAATAGATTTATTATGAAATTGTATACAACTTTTAAGTTTGTGGTTATGTGCAAAGTATGGAGCCGGTCGAACGAATGAACGCGCTTCTTCTCTATTTATTCTTTAGTTGAACACACTTGTTCTAAGTGGAGACATGATGGAAGAAAAAGCATAAAAGATGTTCCTTTTGTTGATGTCGTCCATGATTTCACCAGTGCCTTTTTTTTTCTGGACTCTTAATTTTCTTTGTCGGACAAAAATGTTTTGATAGGTTAACTTTAAATCAAAACCATTATAATTAGGGTCCATGATATAATCGGCGGATGAGATAATTCAGTCGGCCATATGAATAAGTCTTTCTTTGTGGGATCTTGTAAGATTTTTTCCTTGCACATGTGAGTTTATCCTCAGGGTTTTTTGTTAGTGAGTATCATGCACCTATTAATAGCGTGACATTCCCCTAAAAATAGAGTGATATTACTCCTTTTTTGGGTTAGTCGAGTGTGACAACGATAGGTTTTGTGTTTTCACAAAAAAAAGATAGGTTTTGTGTAACAAACTTTTGCTTTAATTACTGGGCTTTATAAAGAGAGAGAGGGATATATTAATGGGCTACAACAAAGACAGATAACAGGAATTACGTTCAGTCTGACTGAGGCTTCAGTTGAAACGGGATACAAACATAATTGTTTTCTTTACTTGCGATGGCATGGCAGTTGTAGCGGGCCTTTCTTTGCATGTCAGAATCCTTTCATCATTTATCCGAATGTGTTAGAACCTCACAAAATAAAATTCGATTGTGTTATTACATGCCAGATAGCATTGCAGTTGTAGCGGACCTTTTTATTCTCAAATGATAAGTGACACACATGTGACACGAAACAACATGGTCTAAACACCTTCACTACCATTCATTTTGCCACATCAAACAGATGACATCAGCGAAACGTTTTTAGTTTTCCACACTAATAAATGTTTTATCTCTTAAATAAAAAATCAGATTAAAAATCTGTTTTTATCCTTAAATTTGCCATGATGTTACACTGAAGTTGCTATAGTGTTTACACTAAAGTTGCTATGATAACTTTCATCTATTTTTTTTACTTCTAGGTTTAAAGCTACCATTGTATTTCAACTACTTTTCACGGTAAATTTTATTAATCGACAGGGGATATTTTTAGTAATTAACCATGGCAAATTTAATTCGTGGCTCATAGCAATTTTTAGTAATTCATGATGGCAAATTAAGTTTATAGGTCATGGAAATTCTAGTATTTTGACCATAGAAATTATTTTTGTATGAACCATGGCAAATTTTAGTGCATGTATCATGGAAAATTTAAGTAAGTCACCATAGCAATTTTAGTTTCTCATTAATGGCAAATTTCAGTCATTGAATATGCATTTTTAAAGTAATTGATGATGGATTTCTTTTTTAATTATGAACCATGTCAAAATTATTTCATGCATCATGGCAAATTTTAGTAATTCTCCACGGCAAGTTTAGTTTCTTAATTTTCTTTTTTATAACATGTCAAAATTTACTTTAAACGTAGAAGAAAAAGTAGTTAAAACATGTCATGACATTTATGTGCAATAGACATGGCAACTTTTTGACCACAAAAAAAATACCATCGAAACATATCGATATGGGGTTTAGTTTTGAAGTCCTCGTCGTGACGAATTTAATGGTGAAAACGGAATTTTTAATTAGATTTTTCATTTAAGAAATAAAACATTTTAAGGTTTGAAAACCCCAAAAAATTTCAGCTGATATCATTTGTTTTTGCCCTGTCTGCATGCATGTGTGAAAGAACAAAAATACTCACATGTCACAATGAGTAACTAGAAAGGCGTTTGGCCCAACCTCCTTCAGCCCACACATGTGGGTGGAATTGCTTCGTGCCACACATGTATCACTTATCAGGGTCCTTTTTATTTGCATGTCAAAATCCCATCATCATCCGAGTTACATGCCGATTAAAACTCCTCTGTTCTTTCCAACTTTTCATTAGTGCACATTGTATGTGTTGCTTCAGTATGCATACCTTTAGGCACGTGATATAGCTTTAGGCACGTAACATAATATCTTTAAATCTCACACTACTAGAAAAAAGGCTGTTAGTGGTGCACTATAGGTGCATCACTATTAACACGCCACTAGTAACAAATAGTAATGACGCACATTTGGTGCGTCATTAATATGCCTAGAAGTGTGCCATTACTATCTGACTTAGTAATGACGCACCATATAGAAGTGCGCCATTACTAACAAAATTTTTTCAATTTTTTTCAATTTTTTTTTTTTTCTTAATCTCGGGTCACTATGGCTTAATCTCGGGTCAATATACTTAATCTCAAGTCAAATCACACTCCGTGGTCAAACTTTCCGGAAGGTCACCCATCCTCACACTACTCCAGCCCCAGCACGCTTAATTTCTCAGTTCTATCGAACCCCAGCACCAGCTCACTTAACAGGCACTTTTTGATATATCTATCATATCAATCCTATTAAACCTTGTTGATGTCTAGAACTTTGTTCATGTTCATGAGTGTGATTAAATTTTGAAAAGATATTTCAAACTTTCCGGTCATATTACGTATCATATTTTGTACATTTTTTCCAAAAAAAATCGAAACCAATTTTTTCTTCTGTTACTAGTGGCACATCTAGCAAATGATGCGCCATTACTAAGTTTGAAATTTTTTCCATCCCCCCTCTAGATCTTAAAAGCCCCGTATCCTTTATTCTGTTAGGTTTTGGGGGATTCTAAAAATCTTCAACGGGGTTCCCCCCCAGTTGAATTCGGATGTAACTTTTCGAGTAGATGATTTTTCATATAAAAAACTTTTTAATCCGAATTTGTATGCAAAGATATGCCCATTTTACTAAATTTCAGAGAGATTTTGCAAATAAAGTCGAAATTCATATTTGTAAATTTTCCCAACAACTAGACCACATATCACATGGGAAAATTATTTTCTTTCATTTTTTTTACATTTCCATCATTTTCTTGATTTTTTTAAACTGAAAAGGCGGTCCGGGAGGGGGGTGCATTTGGTGAAATTTTCGGCCACCTAGAAAGTTAGTAATGGTGCACCTTCACAAAGTGCGTCATTACTATGTGTATGACTTGGTCAAACTTAGTAATGGTGCACCACATGTATAGTGCGTCATTAGTGTTCATATTGGCTATAGCTGTTTTTCTAGTACTGTCAGCCGACAATATTACTAATCAACGATGTATATTATTTTAGCTAATATGAAAGAATGTGATGTCTTAGTTGTCTAGAAAGGTGGCCCTTGCAAATATGAGGGCTAGCTCTATTGTAGTTAATATTTGATGTTATTTGTACTCTTATATATTTTTTGTATTTGCGAACCAACCTGTGATTAGATGGTCAGGTGGATAGTGGTATCCCCATCCCACTATGGTTGAAGTCCTGGTGCTCGCATTTATCCTGAATTTATTTCAGGATTTCCGGCAATGCACATTTATTGGGAGGAGATGTTTCCGTCGACCACGAGACGCCTACGGTGACTTCGTAAAATCTCAAGATGATATGCCGGTTCAGTCTCCCGAAGGTGCTCATAGGGGTAGTATATGCGTGTGTGCGTTCATAGGAGTGAGGATATGTGTGTATATATGAGCGCTTGCGTCTGTACCGTGTTTAAAAACATTGTATTTATTTCTCAAAAGTCTACTTTCCACTTCTGAAATTACTGCACAAATTAGTAAACTTAAAATTCTGAAGATCCACAATTGTCGTCAACATGTCCATGTCCATTGTACATCTTATCCTAGTATTGTCGAAGTTTGCTCTTTGTCCTCAAATTACATAAGTGGATCTAGGTATGACTTTCACATGTGAAAATCAGATAACTTTTTTTGACATTGTGATATTTTTTTGTGGCATGAAAACCGGATAACTTAATTACGTACCCAAGACCACTCCACCCTTCTTTGTGGACGGAACTTCCACTTGTATATATTGCAACCCTGTGCACGATGAAAATTGAGTGAAATATATGTATTTTCAGAAATGATATATGTACAATCCCCTTAGCATAAGCCCAAACGTTGACGTATAAGGGTAAAATGGGGCAATAATGGTCCAAGTTTTGGTCTCCCTTTGCTCTGCCCGCCCAACATAACCTTGTAGCTTCGTCACCGTGCATGGTCGTTGGGCAGCTAATGCACCCACCAGTCTCTCCTTGCTTAATCACATTTATTATTACCATAGTTCAATATATTCACTCCACACGTCTCCATTCCGCTTTCCACACATCCAACTTGTCTTAGCATTGTTTGGACTATTGCATCCCACTTGTCTTCGAATTGTTTGGACCATTGCACCCATATAAATATATAATAGACTCGGATAAACATACAGAGAAATCCTAACTACGAGGAGTTGGAGACAGGAGATGCTGTTTGGAATGGGAAGCACAAGGAAACACAATAGATGCTATATGTCGATAGCCAGCTGCTGGAATGGAATATGTTGGGCGAGTAGCTCCAGTCCAGGAGTCACGAACTAAAGTAAGGATGGATAGCATGCCATTTTCTTGACACCTTGCAGTATGAGAATTACTTTACACGCTTCAGACTCGGCCGCATTATTTTTGTTTTGAAATTTTCATAAAACTAGTATAGTTGCGCCGGCAACATCTTAAGAATCTACTACCTTCGTCCGGGTTTATTAGCCCTCCTTAGTATTTTGAGGCAAACTTTGACCATTCATATGATTAATAAAATATAAAATATATGCTACAAAAAGTACTCTGTTGAATTTGTATTTGAAAAAGCTTTCCGAAGGTATAATTTTTGTGACATATAGTTTACATTTTAATAGTTAAATTTGTCGGTCAAATTTGAGCCCAAAATTAAAGGGTGCCTAATAAACCCAGGCGAGGGTAGTACTACTAGCTATTCTAATAAAAAAGTATATGTTTTATGATTCTTTACATTATAATGTTCTAGATACTTAACATACATTATTTCATTCCCTCCATTACAAATTATCCAAATTTCTGGTTTTCTCCTATGCCAAACGTTTTGTAGTTACAACAACAAATCAGTGTTATTTATTAAAACATTTCCACAGTATAATGTATTTTGTACTGTAGATATTACCATATTTTAGTACAAACTTGATCGAACTGTAAGAAATTTGGCTTAGGATAAATCTAGAACTTCAAATAAATTTGAAAGCAAGGAGCAACTACTTAAATCTTGATTTCTACTTAAATTTGGTGTGTAGTATTTTTAGAAGTGCAACGTGGTGTGCAATAGATTAATAGATATGCGATTCAAGAGAGGACGGTGGCCCGGTGAGCTAGACTGGAAGCTCCTACTCGAAAGGCGTAACAGTGCTTGTTTTCTAGCTGCTCGTTCCCCTCTATGTCCAGACTATATAATCTAGACAGATCAGACCAGACGCTACCTGCCGGACGCGGGCCGCGACACCACGCCATGAATTGCCCCCGTACGTTCTTCACGCGAAGAAATTAACCAACAAAGCTAATCTAGCGAACGGCGAGAATGATTTGGAGTTTTGGACGCCGAGATATCGCCGAAAGATGCCGCGCGAGGCCTTTTGAAGGTCGCCGCACCGCCTCAGGAAGAATGAATCGCGCACATGGCACTACAACACGTGTAAACGGCCCAGTTCCGCTAGAAATGGTCTGTTCCATCATCAATCAATTGGGTTCGGTTTTTCTAATGGAAATGGTCTGTTCCATCATCAATCAATTGGGTTCAGTTTTTCTAATGGTCTGTGCCACAAAATGGTCCAGTATCACGGCTCGTTTAAACGGCCCAGGTCCATAATTTACATAAAACAAAATGAAAAAACACAGCCCGCGCGCTCCTGTCGCGTCCGTCGATGCCGTGGCCGTCGCCGTCTTTAGTGGCCGCCGGTGTCGTCGTCATCGCTGACGAGGTCGACGTAGTCCGGCAGCATCAAGAGGTGGGCCGGCGGTCCGTGGTGCACGGGGGCGGCGGGCTGAAAGGTGGCCGGTGCCTGCACCACCTCCTCCCGAGGCGAGGCGTCCCGCTCCGGCGCCCGCGGCAGCGTGGGGCACCAGTTAGCGCCCCCCCACGGCGTCGGCCATCTGCTCCGCCGTGCACGACCAGGTCCACCCCTAGCCCACCAGGCCCGGGTGGAAGGCGGCCACCGGTGACTCCTCCCTCACCTCCTCCTTCGGCATCATCTCAAGCTCGGGGATGGCGACGTCGCCGGCCACGGAGAGGGCCGTCATCTCCTCGAGGCCCTCCCATTGGCGCTCGTCGTGCGTGCACATGGAGGCCTCCATGACACGCGCCATGAGACGGGCCTCCTCCTTCGCTGTCATGCGAGGAGGTGGAGGTGATGAAGGCGACGGCGTGGGCGTGAGGCCGCGCACCCGCGTACGCCGCGCACCTCCCGACGTGGCCGCGACGGCCCCGACACCGTGCTGGCGAAGTAGGACGCGCGCCGCACGTCGTGCTCGTCCTGGAGCCACGTGTCCCACAACACGGAGTCGGGGGCATACCTCTCGTCGTAGTAGAGGTCGTCGGGAGGAGGCGGCAGCGGCGCTCGATCTCATCGCGTCGCGCACAGCCGCTCGTCGGCACTGGCGGGATGGAGACCCGGTCCGAGAAGAGGTGCCAATTGTTGGGGAGGTGCACGTCGCTCCACGGGACCGGCGTCCTCGTCTCCCAGTACCGCCAGCACACGTCCACGGCCAGGTACCGCCGGTCGCGCTCTCCGGCGGCCCTAGGGGCGATGGTGAAGGGGGAAAGCGCGGGGGCTCGACTAGTGGAGCGCGGCGGTGATGCGGCCTCCTCCTTCTTGACGGAGCCGCGGCGGCATCCCGAGGAGGAGCCGGCCTCGCAGTCGTGCTTCCCCTTGCGGCCGTAGTTCCAAAGACCCATGGCTGCGGCCGGCCGGCGAGATCGAGGACGGGGAGCGGCTAGGGTTTCGAGAGTGTCGGGTTTCGAGGGGGCAGAGAGGAGCCGAAGTGGGAAGTTTGGACGACGACCGGTTCACGGCTTTCCATTTAAAGAAGGACGGCGATCGTTCGCTGGGGGGATGACAGGTGAGGCCATCCGCCCATGCGCATTGATGTTGGCGGGTGGAAGGTAGGTGACCGCCTGCCACGCGGCCCCGACGCGGACGTTCGAAGCATCCGTTCGCTGTCCGCTATGACCTAAATCCGGCGCATGTTTACGCTTAAAATGGATCAGCCCGAATATAAAACGAACCAGATGAGTCCGGACCGTCACGCGTTGAACCGCCTCGTTTATCCCTTTTACCCCAAACGAACGAGGTCGGACAAGATGAGATCGTGCGGTGATGTTGGCCTCGGCGTCAGGGTGCCGGACCGGCGCGCTCATGTTGCACGCCCGATCGTGGTTCGTACGTGGCTGGCGGGATATACCCACCGGTGGCACCTACTGAACCAAGAAAAGCAACGCAATTCTTGTTCATGCCTTGTTCTTCGAGGAAGGATGGATATCCAACGGTGCTGCTACATATATATAGGTACTAGCACTCTCCTGCTGCCGCTAGCTGCAGCTACCATGTACTTTTGGCCAAGATGTGATTGACCATGGAGTGAGAAAAAAAAAAGGTTTTGGGAGAAAGCTGCATGCGGGTCCTTTCTGTTCTTGCTCTTTTAGCTGCGTCGTACATCCTTTTTGGACGCAACACAGGATCAGGTCAAGTACTCTGCTTTGAGAGAGTCCGAAGAATCCACTGCATGCGTGCTTTAGCAGCCTGCACGCCTTTTTCTGGCATCTACCCTTAATTTTTCATTTATCGTCTTTGTCGTGGTTATGGCTGGTCACGGTCTTCAGTTCATCAGCCAAACCTAAAAGAAGGGTTCCGCCGCGACAAGAATCAGAGTCTGACCAATCACAAGTTTACCTAGCAATTTAAAATCTAACAATTCTTCTTCAGTTGAAACTCTTAACTATAGTGTATTCACCTAGCCTGTGTTTAGATCCGGCTCACCCCAACTTTCTTGTTCGTCTAAATGATTTGAACAAAGCTCTCCTCATTCTAAATGATTATTTTATTGCATGATATAAGTTATATTTAAGGGTTTCTATTTTTGTGCCCCTCTTTTCTTAGGCCTGCTCAGTTTTGTCCAACCCAACTAACATTTCTCATAATTCTCCTTCACTGTTCACCCCACCATCACAAATACTCAAACATGGCTTGTCGTCGGTTAAAGCAGTTGAGCATTAGCTGGTGCAGTTACTGACCCATGGGACATCCCATACCTTCTAGCATTGTCGCAGTCGCACGTTTGTTTGTACATTCGCATGCAATGTGAAGTCACGTCGCTTACTATTCCCACTTGGGGAGTACGTGCGGCCTTCCACTCAGGAAGTCGCGTCGCGGGCGTGCCTGTCAAGAGCCCATTAATCGTGTTTTAACGCCACACATCGGCACTCATCCATTCTCCTCCCCTCCCGTCCTCCCCTACCATATATCCAACCGCTATTCCACAACTTATCCGCCAGGCAGCAAATCCCTATGCATCGTTCACGGCGGGGCGGGGAGGGGCTGACAACACCGCGTAGTGGAGATTCGTTGTCCCTCATCCTTAGAGTCACGGAAGTCGAGCTCCTTGCCCGCTTCGGCATCATGAAGTCGCCAGACACACGCTTGCCCACGGGCTGACATCCTAGCGTGCGCGTGTGGGTG
>NC_041392.1:122850834-122851469 GCF_002162155.2 Triticum dicoccoides | reverse complement strand
GGGGCATTCCAGTGTAGCCTGTCCCCACAATCGGCCCGCCCGCCATGGCATGAGTTCCGAGCAGGGCTGACGCCACATGCGTGGGCGCATATGGACTACGCGTACCTTTGATGGCACCTACCCATGGACGTGTAACAACATCGATCGGCCATATGCCTTATGTCTGGAATTTAGTTTGCACCCGATCATGTGTATCACTGTGTGAAAGATGTCGCATGATGCATCCGCCACATTCGGCGGCCCCAATCGACATCGCGTTGCCCCATTACCCAGATTGTCACTGTGTAAAAGAACTCGTATGATGCACCCGCTACATTCGGCAACCGCGATATCGTGTTGCCCCATTACCCAGGATCATTCATTCATGCGAATAATTGAGCTGCCTTGATGCTCGACTTTTGACCCAAATATGGTTGTCGTCGGTCCCATCCGTCTCTCTAGTCATCTCAAGGAGTCGCTAGTTCTTATGCGACTCCATCATCCTTAATCGGAGTACATGAATAGAATGAAAACTAGTGCTTGTTGAGAGATATACAAATAGTGAGAATCACCTATTTAGGTATATAGCATATTATAATATTGGTGTCATAATAATATATGCACCACACCATCTCTCTTTAATTATACTTTTACAT
>NC_041392.1:122845073-122850649 GCF_002162155.2 Triticum dicoccoides | reverse complement strand
GGGGGGTAGTTGCATGAGTCGGCTCGTCCACAAGACGGAACAAACGCAAATATAAAGCTGGCACATGGTCTAGTTGTGTAACATTACAGATGGTCATAAGTGAAGACCTTCCGCACTAAAAATATCTCATGAAATGAAGTCCTAGCAACCACAAGATACATTATTAACAATCCATCTATCTATATTTATACCTATTATTGAAAAGAGGTGATATTCTTGATTTCGTCCCACTTCGTCTGTCCCGCTTCAATTAACTTCACATACGCTATTTGGTTTCGTTACTTGCCATCCGTTATTCTTAGTCCGCATGCTATTTTATGAAAAACCCCTTAATATATTAAACCCGCAGTACATATCAAATGTTTTTTAAAATACTCGTATCTTCTAAACCGTAACTCCAAATTTAATATGTTATATATGAATTTTTATTAAAAAAAATATGTAGAATCTGAATATGATGCTATTTTACCTGTTAACAATTTAAAATGTACTATCTAGACTGCAATGTTAATCGCCACACTAACGCTTCCTCGCCTCTGTCCATCAACCTGTCGCGTCGTTTACCATCTCCGGCGGCGGTACGATCCTCTACCTTTTCTCGTTAGGTGCGGTGCCAATTTAAAATGTACTATCTAGACTGCAATGTTAATCGCCACACTAACGCTTCCTCGCCTCTGTCCATCAACCTGTCGCGTCGTTTACCATCTCCGGCGGCGGTACGATCCTCTACCTTTTCTCGCTAGGTGCGGTGCCAACATCACCTAACGACCCAGTAGCCTACCGGCGCGCCATGATTGGCCTGTTGCGACGTGCACCACAACCTTTGCTGAGCCGCTCCTCCCTATAGGCGGCGAGTTTTGGTCACATCAAGACGAGCCGCAGTGCCGCATCGTCCTCCGCCGCCTGAAATGGGGTCGGCCAGTTGGGCGATGCGCACCACAAGATCGTTTGTTTTTGTCGTTTTTCTTTACTCACCCGTAAAAACACCTCATCCCAAACATGACATGAATAAATGCATGATCACTTGCTCGTTTCTTTGTACGGATTAAATCTGCATGCAAGACGTGTTGAAATAGAACACCTGTAGAATCTTAAAGACGCTTTTATAGGTTCATACCATCTTTGTTTGGGCCATAACTACAAATTCTCAGATTATAGACCATCTTTTATAAATTAAGAGCGTGTGGTATTTTTTTCTCCCGTTGTAACGCATGGGCCTTTTGCCAATCTCAAGTGTGTATGTTTTCTCTATCGATGAGTTCACCCGCTTTCTCTTGAGCGTCTACTGTTAGCAAAGACAAGGCAAGAAGAGAGCAATGCACTCCGAAAAAACAAAGTCAGTGCTATCTTGAGAATATGGGAGTGGGTGACATCCAGGAATGAACTATTAGTGTTACACCTCTAGAGTGAACATACCGTGCCTCTTGTTTAGCATCACAACGTTATTTGCCTGCATCTTGAAGAATCTCGTCGTGCGCAGTGGAGGTAGCATGTATTGAACCACGCTCTCACCTGGCTTCTTGGTCAATTTCCTCTGGAAGAAACGCCGAGATGTGTGCTTTTCATCGGTCAGCCACCAGGTCGAACGAATTGACGAGTAGCAGCACGCACAGAAATGGTCGTTAACAGAAAACCAGCCTAACGCTTGGTTTCATCATGCCAAGCGTAGCATGCTTGCCTATGGTGCATGCCACTGTGCCACCGACGTGAGCCCCCGTACTAGAAAAGTTCGGCACAAACATTGTACATATACCTTGCAATGTCTAAGAAATGAGGGGTAGGCATCACTGTCGGCTGTCCTCGGACTTATAGGGCCCCGGATTTGTGAAGTACATTTATAAATGCTTTAAGATGGAGCAAAAATAAAATCTAAAGGTGTCACGTGGTCTTGTTGTATAGCATTACAGATGGTCGTAAGTGAAGGCCTTCCTCCCAAAAATTGTCTCATGGTATAAATTAGTAGCAACCACAAGATATATTATTAACAATTAATGTATATATACGAGGATGACCAGTCGAATGTGTATCTTTTCTCTGTCGAGGAGTTCGTCATGTTTCTCTCGAGCCCCTGCCATCAGCAAAAGACAATGCAATAAGATAGCAATGCACCCCGGAAAAGGAAAGAAAAAGCTTAGAGATCAATGCTACCTCGAGAATTTGGGAGTAGGAGACATCCAGGAATGAATGCTTCGTCGGATGAATCGATAATGTACAGGTCCTTGCTCTTGTTCAGCATCACAAAGTTCTTTGATTGTAACCCCAACGATGTTGTTGTCCCAGATAACATGTACTGAATGTAACTCTTGTCTTCACGTCATAGCAAGTTTATCGCGGAGAAAATGTTGAGATGTGTGTTTCTTTTGTTTGTCTTTTTGTTTGTCAGTCACGTGGATAATGACATATATGGAGCCCCGCGGCCTGTCAGAATGTGTCTTACCAGTTAACGCGCAATGTATCTGTCCTTGTATCAGTCTAGACGTCTTTTTTCCCGCAAAACGAAAGCAACCCAAGGGAGAGGGCTTTGCGAGCGTCCAGACTGCTACCGCGGGCACGTCTGACACCCGGACCCATCCAAAACCATCTCCCACGCTTTCTCTCATTCCGGGCCGAAGTGGTCAACGTCGCATTCATGCTGAGTCAGAGCAACCTCACACTGAAGTTGTAAGTGGCGCACCACTCGAGAGCGTCGCCCGCGCCACGTACCGGTGCACGCGGCTTCTCTCCACCTTTAAATGGTGGCTGCTGATGAACTTACTTTGGCGCCTGCATGCGACCCACCGATCCGTCATATGCCAGGTGGCATTAAACACCTAGCCGCTTGGCCTAGCGTCCGCTATCTATTTAAAAATGGGCAGGGTCCTCAACAAATGCATCCCACCTTCACTCCCCGATCTCCTCTTTGCAACACACCTGTCGTGGCCTCGAGCTCCAAAGCCCTGTGGTAGAGCCTGTCGAATAAACAGAAGTAGGAGCTCTCCGGCATTGATGCCGGCTGGCGGCCTAGCTAAGACACACTAATAGAAAAACGGCCTAATGTGAAGCACATTAGTACCGGTTTATAATAAAACTGGCACTAATGTTGCCATTAGTGCCGGTTCGAACGGCTAGACGGGCGGAGCAAATTAGTACCGGTTCATGGCGAACCTATAGTATCGGTTCGTGCCACGAACCGGTACTAAAGAGGTTGTGGCACGCCGTGGTCCGGATGGGGCCCCACCAGCACCTTTAGTACCGGTTCTTAGCACAAACCGGTACTAGAGGTTTTTATTGTAGCGGTTTTTTAGTCCCACCTCGCTCCGCTAACAGGGTTTTTATCACCTTAAATATGTTACTTCTCAAACTATCACAACCACTTGGTCTTCATTGAACTCTACGTGTAGAATTTGTGGCCACAATATGAGTTTTCTCCGATTTCTGAACCGGTGAGGACACATATTGTCAATTCAGATTGTACACAAAAAGATCATTGATGATCAATGTATCTTTTATGTATTTCTTTATAAAGAAATTAAGAGCATTTAGATCACTATTTTAGTAATCTAAATGCTCTTATATTTCTTTATGAAACGGTGCAAAAAAGTAGAGATGATTACGGCAAAAACTGAATGCACTTCGTGTACAAACTGGCCACTCTCTTTCGAAGTATCAGAGTTTCGGACGAAAACTCATCTGTTACATTGGCTATTAAAAATTTTAATAACTTATTACAACTTCGGGATTTTTTGCATTCATTATGCATCATTCAAAGGCACGTCGTCAACTTTCAACCCTTTCTGACATAATTTGATAGATTTGATGCATTTACTGATTTGTTTTGAGCTAAATGACCCTGAAATTAAAAAGCACAACAAATGAACTCCGGAAAGGTTGAAACTTGGCATGGTATCATCATTTTATCCACATGGCATATGCAAAAAAGTAGAGATGGTTACGGTAAAAACTGGATGCACTTCGTGTACAAACTGGACACATTCTTTCGAAGTATCAGAGTTTCCGACGAAAACTCATCTGTTACACCGGCTATTCAAAATTTTAATAACTTATTACAACTCCGGACCTTTTTGCGTTCATTATGCACCATTCAAAGTCACGTTGTCAATTTTCAATCCTTTCTGACATAATTTGATATTTTTGATGTATTTACTGATTTTTTTAGTTAAATGACCCTGAAATTGAAAAGCACTACAAATGAACTCTGGAAAGGTTGAAACTTGGCATGGTATCATCATTTCACCCACATGGCATGTGCAAAAAAGTAGAGATGGTTACGACAAAAACTGGATGCACTTCGTGTACAAACTTGACACTCTCTTTCGAACTATTAGGGTTTCGGCCGAAAAATCTCTTTCGAAAATAAATAAAGCAAAAAAGAAAAAACTATATAAACAAACTACTCAGAAATAAATAGAAAAAAATAAATAAATAAGAAAAGAAAAAACTATATAAAAACTACTCAAAAATAAATAAAAGAAAATAAATAAAGCAGAAAGGAAAAAAATCATATAAAAACTACTCAGAAATAAATAAAAGAAAATACATAAAGCAGAAAAAAAACTATATAAAAAATTGTTGGGGCGCTGTCCAGTGGGTCAGCTAGGCCTTGAGCATGTAAATTTAGGCCCACAAGGGCCAGCAGGGTCACAGGACAACGCGCCATAGTTAGGCCCAGAAGCCTGGTTTACAGAGGAGTTCGATCGAGCAGCCGCGACTGGGTTTATAAACCAGTGTGGCTTCCCTTCGCCCAGCGAGGTGGGACTAAACTTTACGCACCGCAGCGCGCCCCTTTAGTACCGGTTTGAGCCACGAACAGGTACTAAAGGGGGCCGCTTCCCGCCGCTTGGTCTGGCCAAAATTAGCCTTTAGTACCGGTTGTTGGCTCCAACCGGTACTAGAGGCCCCTTCTATATATAGCACTTGCTAAAAAATCAGTTTCATCTCCCCATCTCCAACCTCTTCCCGACATTGTTGCCGCTACCGTCGTCCCGCGCCGTCGCCCATCGTTGTCTCTCCCTCGCCGCCCCCGCCGCTCGCCGTCGCCGTCTCGCGCCGCCGCCCCATACGTCGGCTGCTGCCCGTCATCGCCGTCTCGCAAGGCCGCCCCGTACTTCGCCGTCTCGCCTCCGCCGCCCGTACGCCGCCGCCCCGTACGCCGCCGCACCCGCTCGTACACACACACACACTACACGCGCGCGCACACACACATATTTTTTTACTTATTTTCTGTTTTCTGTTTTTTAGATTAATGCATGTCAAATTGTTAATTAGATAATCGAATTAGATGAATTACCTTGATAAGAATGTTAGATTAATATCGAATGTTTTATGAATTAGATAGAAAAATTAAATATTAATGTCAATTGTTAGATGAATTAGCTAGATATTAATGTCAATTAAATTAACATAACTAGTTTATTTTTAGTAAATGCTTAGTTAAACTAGTTGAATTAATAGAACTAGTTTATTTTTAGTAAGAAAATATTACTATATAGAGAACTAGCTACTTTATATATTTTGGTAAGAAAATTAATAAAACTAGTTTATTTTTAGTAAATGCTTAGTTGAATTAGTTGAAATAA
>NC_041392.1:122835199-122844415 GCF_002162155.2 Triticum dicoccoides | reverse complement strand
TTTATTTAGTTGAATTAATAGAACTTGTAAGTGTTTAATCTTTCACCTATATATAAACATATGTTAGATATTAATGTCAAATATTAGATGAATTAGATAGAAATTATATATTAGATATATATTTAATTTAGTTATATGAGATTTGACCATCTAATTAAAATTTTACTATATAGAACTAGCTACTTTATTTTTAGTAAGAAAATTAATAGAACTAGTTTAGTCGAAGTAGTTGAATTAGTTGAATTAATTAGTTGAATTAGTTGAGCTACTTTATTTAGGTATATTTTTAGTAAGTGCTTAGTTGAATTAGTTGAGTTAATTAGTTGAACTAGTTAAATTAATAGAACTAGTTGAATAGTTGAATTAATAGAACTAATAAGTGTTTAATGTTTCACCTATGAACATAGGAATGTCGTCTGACAACGAACACGATTTCATTATGTGTGAATACTGCGAAGACCAGGGCGACTTGTGCGACATGAATTTTCTAGTTGATGATAGGCGCTTCAGCATCAAGCTGGATGAGAACTTTAAAGTGGATATAGTAAGTCACAATGACAAGTCTTTTTCGTAATTAAGCATGATTTATGCTTCATTTGCTTCAACTTATAATTTTAAATTTTCAGTATTCTACTAGCGTATCCCCTGCCATGCAATTTTTTTTTGTCTTGGATAAGATAGATTTTAGTCCTAACAAAAACTATGGAGGTAAATAAAGTTTACTTGAAGACCGATCATGGTTATACCTTCAACGTCAAATTATACAATGTAGACACATACACCTATTTTGAATGCAAAACTTGCCAAGCACTATGCAAGGCTTATGCATTTGAGCCTGATATGATTATCACCTTTGATATTTGTCCGGAAGATGATATTGAAAGTAATAGAGACATCTGGGTCGATGTGCAGACGCCTCCAGTTCTACCATTATGTGAGTTTCTCAACCAATATTTATGTCTTCGATATTGTTTATTCAAAAATAGTTGACAAGTAATTTTTATTGACAGCTTATTTCCATTCAAGCAAACATGTCCGACGCTTGGTAGACAGGACCGTCCACTGTCCTGGGGCTGAACTAAACTGCGAGGAGACAAGTCATTATGTTTCATGGCTTGAGGATGATGCTGTCAAGAGAAATTATTTTCCTGAATTTGAAAATCTTAGTACTCAAAACGTGCGACCAATAGTGATCATATTGAGCTACGGTCACATATATTTAGGAAAGATGATATGATTTCTACTATTTGTCCTCAGTGCATCTTTTGCACACATTATTTTTCAAGCTAAACTTTCATTGCTAAGTATATTACTATACGATGTTCTTCAATAGGGACTCCCGATGACAATTGTGCCTCAGTGGATCGAGACTAAAAGTCACATGTCAATGGTTAGCTTACGGCCAAGACATCCTACATTGCATATGAGTGCATTCAGGATTTCTAAAAGCGAGGAATGCTTAATAGTGAAATATTGGAGCAAAATTGTTAACGATCGTAGAGAAGTACTAGGGGGCAGCAATCAGAAGCGCAACCCATGATTAGGAGACGGATTCATCTGCATGCTCCAATATGATGAATCAGGAGAGCTATACATGTTCTATGCTATTTTACCAGAGAGAGAGAGAGAGAGAGAGAGAGAGAGAGAGTAGCAGGAGTGATTAGCTAGTTCATGCTCTTAGTACTTGTCCTCTCATGTCCGTGTTCTTCGTGTCCTGAACTTAATCTCAAAGAGTGATTTGCTTTTGTGGTGTTATGAACACTTATAATATCATGACCATGTTGAACTCAATGATATCTTTGCTTCTGGTACAAGTGAAAGTTTCTTCTTTAAGCTAGTGTTGGTAGTGATTATATAGCGGTAATGACTATGATGATTAAATAGTGGTAATGACGACTACGATGATTTTTAGCTAGCTAGTATATATTGTTGTTGGTGATGATATGATGCAAGAGTTTTTATATTAATATGATTATGATGATGTTGATGAGTTATTATATCATTTATGAAAGAAACCGCGGATTAGTTTTAACTGGATGGATCCTAGCTGAGTGATCAAGTATATGCCATACTTGATCACTTAGTTGCCAGGATTCACATGCATCCAGTCGAACTAATCTGTGGTACTTTCACCTAATGATTTAACAACTCATTATAATGTAAAACAATCACTAAATTAAATTGAAAACACAAAATTAAAGGAAAAATAAAAAAACCAAAACCCACCAAACATTTAGTACCGGTTGGTGTTATCAACCGGTACTAATGATCTACCCGTACCCGGGGCCTGGCTCTCGTGCCACATGGTGGCACTTTAGCGTCGGTTCGTGCCGAACCTATACTAAAGGGGGGGGGGCTTTAGTCCCCAGCCTTTAGTGCCGGTTATAGAACCGGCACTAAAGGCCCTTACGAACCGGTGCTAAAGCCCGATTCTGCACTAGTGCATGCCAGGTACAGGTTGGCTTGTCGTTGAGCTCTTCGTAGGCCAGCGCTGCGGATGAGCCAAGGGAAGAAGCGGCCATCAACGAGCCTGTGCCACCGCCCATGCTGATCCATGCAAACATCACCACGGGCGAGGAGCGGGCGCACTACATCGACATGGTGCTGGAGGAGTGGGAGGCCATGTTCCAACGGGTTCATGCCGAACAGAGGTACAACCTCCGCCTCCTCAATGAGCACCAACGCATAGAGGAGCAAATCGCCAGCACGGACACCGTGGCGGATGTGGATGAGTAGAAGGCGTTGGTCCTGTCCTACTGTGCCACCCGTGAAATCTATCGCGAGCGATGGTGGCTCTGTGTCCTGCAGGCGAAGAAAGAAGGCATGTTCACGAAGATCATTGCGGTGGCGAAGGAATTTGTCGATGGCACCGCCGACGTCGCCGGCTCTACACCAGTTGTGCTCCGCCGCCACAACGACGAGGCCGACATGTCCATGGCGGCCGCTGATAGCGAGGAAGAGTAGAACATGGCAGACCACCGCCGCTTGGGTCCCAACTAGGCCACCGCCATTGTCTTGCTTGGTTGCACAGTCAGTGAGCTTGCCCGCTTTGAAGAAGCGGAGGCCACTACTCTTCCCCTCCCATTGAAGCTATCCTTGGTGGGCTCATCACTGGCCGACTAGCTTGGCCGCTTCGCGGAGGCGGGGGCTGCTCTTCCCCTCTCCTTGAAGCTTCAGTCGAGGCTCACGACCATCTGGTGAGCTTGCTACCGGGCATGGGGAAGACATCACTACAAAAAAGACACATCCGTGATATTCTGACCCGAACGAAAACATTTTTTGTCATGGAAGTGACACTTCTATGATGATATTTATGACAAAAACACGTATCATCATAGATATGGTGGGTTCCAACTTGTATGATAAGAATATGACAGAAAATGGGCTTTTGGTCCTGGGCGGGCCGGAGTCGCACATGTATGACATTCTTTGAGCCGTCCATGATGTAAAAAATCATGGTAGAAGTAAGGTCGCGAATTTTTCAGGGATTTCCCGGTATATGGTGGGTGGTTGGGCTCGAGAGATGCAATTGCAGTCTATGCGTTTCTCTCTCTCGTACGCGCGCATGTGCAAGCCATATGCTAACTAAACCTGAGCGAGCCCATCGCTTACTGAACCCGATATATCGATCCCTCGCCTTACTGAACCCGAGCGATCGATCCCTCGCCTTACTGAACCTGAACGATCGATCCCTCGCACTACATATTGAACCCGAGTGATCGACCCCTCGCACTACATACTGAACCCGAGTGATCGACTCCTAGCACTACGCACTAAACCCGAGTGATCCCTCGCAATACTACTGAACCCGAGCTATCCCTTTCCACTGGTTACTGAATCCGAGCGATCCCCTTGCTGCTTACTGAATCCAATTGATGCGAGACTCATTCGCGTACGTTGTTTGCTGGCACGATCGATCGATGCATTGCATCAAGCCCCAACGCTAGGCGTGAGTTGACCTAGCGGCTGGTTGGTTGCCTCTTGATGGACAGTCCCAATTGCTGCCACGAGGGCTTTACAAAGATCGAGTCGAGACTAGCATGGTTCTGGCTAGCGTCCCATGTCCCGTGGACACCACCGAGGCTTAAGAGGAATGCTAGTTGAATGCTAAGTTTAGTTATGAGAAATTTAGCATGTGCACGTACGATGCATGTTACCGCGCTATCGGTGCGAAGTTTGGCACATACACTATTGTCCGTCCTTATGTCATGTCGATCCACTTGCCACCCCATCCAACAAACGCCTCTCCATGTGAACGCACCACCTCATTGTTTGCCATTTGACTTGGAGATGGTTGCTAACAATAGTGGTGGCTTAGCCATTCCTCTGGCCACCTCACCCTTCTAACCCCGCGCCTCTATGTGTGTGGTCGCTGACTTCGTCCTCCTCTGTTGTTCGTCTTGGCCATCCTCATCCTCACCACTCCATTTCGTCGCTGCCTGTGCCTCCTTAAGAATAGACCAAATCTCTAAAATAACAAGCAACTAAACAATAGTAGCAAACACAACTTTTAAAGTTTTTAGGTACATTAGCGGTAGTTAATAGAAATGCCAGTTGAATGCTTAGTTTCATTATGCGAAACATATCATGCTTTAGTATTGTGCATGCCATCGTGCCACAAATGATTTAGGTATACACATATATAACATACTATGATGTTGGTGCCATAATGATATATGCACCACACAATTGCCCTTCATTCTACTTTATATGACACATTACATGGTACATATATAGAGATATGGAGAGACAGAGACAAAGAGTTGAATGAGTCGGCACATTTGTAGTATGGGGCAAAAATAAAATTTAAAGATGGCACATGGTCTTGTTGTATAGCCGTGCATATGGTCATAAATGAAGACCTTCTGTTCAAAAAGATCTCACAGAATAAAATCCTAGCAACCACGAGATACAGTATTAACAATTCATGCGTATATACAAGGATGACCAATCGAGCGTGTATGTTTTCTCTGTCAAAGAGTTCGGTAGCCACGTACGGTTAGCAAAGACAATGCAAGAAGAGAGCAATGCAATCCGGCAAAGAAAAAAAGTTAGAGATCAATGCTACCATGAGAACAATGGGAGTAGGAGACATCCAGGAACGAATGCTTCGTCAGATGCATCGGTTATGTACACGTCTTGATGTGTGTTCGGTATCACAACGTGGAGGTCGCTCGTCTTTGACTGCATCCCAATTGTCTTCCTCTACCGTGGAGGTCGCTCGCATCGAATGTCTCTCTATCTTAACTTCATGGTAATTTCCGCCTGGAGA
Source organism: Triticum dicoccoides (assembly GCF_002162155.2). NCBI lineage: Eukaryota > Viridiplantae > Streptophyta > Magnoliopsida > Poales > Poaceae > Triticum > Triticum dicoccoides. Next base: position 122,839,143 of record NC_041392.1, on the reverse strand, counting down.
AATTGCTGAGACGTGTGTTTTTTTGTTCGTCTGCCACGGGTTAACCGGACGGATGAGTAGCAATACATCGATGGTTGTCATTAGAGATGCCACCCAAACGCTAGTTTCATCATGCGAAACCGTAGCATGATTTGCATGTGGTGCATGTCAGTGTGCCACCACCACGTGAGCGCCAGTACTACAAAAGTTTGGCACAAACATTGTACTTATAGATCCTTGTGTCTGAAATTCGGTATACCCACGATCACGCATGTGATTGTGCGAAATAATGTATCCCGCACGACTTACGTGTCTGCCACATCCGACCCGCGACCTCGACCGACGGAAAAAAATTATATGAGAACAGATCTCACAGACTAGCAGATGAGACCCACCTTGATGAATGACACGTGGCATTCACAAATCGTAAAACATCTAATCTCTTCTCCCTTGATTTCAAATGGGGGTGTAAATGCCACGCATCCATCAGGGTGGGTCTCACATACTAGCCTGTGAGACCTGGTCTCATATAATTCTTTTCCCCGATCGACATCGTGCTGCCACATTATCCAGGAGGATCATCCTAATTGAGTCAGCCGCTGATCACGACGTGCATGCGGCGGGCGTCGGCTGCCCCCTGCTCTCCGGCTCCCGTCGTCGCCCTGCATATGCCCTGCCGCAACGGGGGTTCCTTCCAGCCACACGGCCGGCAGCCCCGTCGATGGCCGGGCATGGTTCTAGTTTCCTCCCATGTCCCATGTGTGATTGTTAATCGTTGTCACCTGGGCACTAGTGAGTTAGAGCATCTACAGTTGAATCTCTCAAACCTGCCTCATATATTCGGGCGGACCGCCCGGTCACTGACCTTGCCCGACATTTTTACCCAGACGAGCACCTTAAATGTTCGGATTGACCGGCACTCCCATATCCAGCTCAAATAAGGGGCGGATATGAGAGCGTCCGGTCGTCCCGGGGCACGCCCGCCATGTCGGACTCGGCCCATGCTGGTCCACCCGACCCCACATGTATTCCTCCCTATCCGCTTGCCGGACCAAACCCAGCCACTTCACTCTATTCCCCTTCACTCCCCTCCACCACCCGACCTCATCTCTGACGATCTCCGGCATGGCAGGCAGCACATCCGAATCCTTCACCTCCAGATCCGTCGACCCCGAGCTCATCCCACGTGGCGCCAAAGAGGAGATGCCGTCTAGCTTGCGCTTCGCCGCTCACGGAAGGCGGCACGTGCACGGCAGCAGTCGGACTTCTTCTGTCATGAATATATTGCGTCTGCCCAAATGGCGCATGGATCCGGCGGTAGAGGAGCACTCGCTGGCTCACTGAAGGTGGTGCGGTCCGTCTAGCGTCCGAACGCGTTAGCGAACGCGCAACCCATCCATTGGAAAGCCGAGCATCAGGGCGCACCATGGTGCTCGTTCGACGAGAACATGGCGCGGCGTGCCTGGCATGCGAGGCAGTGGGCGCGGGAGGCGGCAACAGCCCTCGCGGTGGTGGACGTCGGGGAGGCGGAGTCACATTCTCCGGCACCTCGGATTGGCCAGCAGTCCGAGCGCCGCAACCGTGTCATGGTGGATGTTGGTCGTCCCAGAACGGATCCATCAGCAATCGCACATCCACCGACACCGCCAGGCTTCCGGACACCGACGAGGAAGCATAGGGCATGGAAGAAGGCGGCGCCTTGAGTCGCTTGAGCCGGCCCGTGTCCCATGCCCTACTCTACCTTGTCGGGTACCGGGCCAACAATCTAGGGAGCGCAGCCAGCCGCCGGACATGACCACGACGGAGACGAACGAGCTCCGCTTAGATTAGGTTTCATGTTGCATGTAATAGTATAGATTTGAGGTTTCTAATTTATGGTATCCGGATGTAGATTGCACTATGTGAGAGGTGAGCATACAGACACGCCCAGGCGCGTCCGCTGTTTGAGGGGCTGGATTTGCTAAATCCGTCTGTAGATACTCTTAGCGGTACATGCAGAGGCCTTCTGGCAGCGGTTGTCAGTCTTTTGAAACACATGGCATGCAACTCCCGAATGCATCTGCCGCTGCATCACAGCACATGGGATCCATACTCAAGTTTTGACTTTGTTTTAGATAGATATAAGACACAGAAGATGATTGGGGTCGCCCAACCGCCCAGACGATCATCCTTGAAATGTTCGGCCATGGCTAGCAGCTTATCTTCTAGTTATCGCGCACGACAGCTAGCAACCGGCATTGTTCGTCGAGAGGTAATGCAACCAACCAGCTAGGTCAACTCATGTCTCACACGAGGGGCTCAGTGCAACGCATCTATCAATCGACTTCAGTAAGCAGCAGTGAAGGGATCGATCGGCTTTGGTTTGCAATGAAGGAATCACTCGGGTTCAGTTTGAAGTGAAGGGATTGGTCGGCTTCAGTACATAGTGGGATCGATCGCTCGTGTTTAGTACGTAGTGCGAGGGGTCGATCGATCGCTTGGGTTCAGTAAGTGAACGCCTCATTCAGGTTTAGTTAGTAAACGCCTCATACACAAGCGTGTATGAGAGAAACGGGCAAACGCACTGCATCGCTCGACCCGGGCCACCCACCAATTGCCCATGATAACCGGGAAATCCCCAAAAATTTCCTCGCCCTCACTTCTACTATGATTTTTTTATGTCATGGACGGCCGAAAAAATGTCATGTAGGTCCACCGTCGGCCCGTCCAGGACGGAAAACCCATTTTTGCCATAGTTTTTTTGTCATAGAAATAGAGCCCACCACATCTACGATGATATGTCTTTTTCTTACAATTATCATCATGGAAGTGCCACATTGTCACAACCCTAGAATAATGCTTGTAAATAATTGCTTCAGTGAGCATCATGCATTAAGGTTAAATTCCAAAGACATTTGAGATGGGGATGCTCAAACCCTAGCACCAAATCAAATCAAATAGGTTCAACCTAAAATAATTTTGAATGAACCAAAATGCCCTTAGCAAAAGTGCATGATTTTTGGATAAGGTGGAAACCTCTGCCAAAAATGATGAATATATTTCTATCACATTTATGGATTTTTTAATTAACTCATATTGTATTTGACTTGGAGCAAATAAGTCCTATAAATATTTTTATTGCTTCAATAATTTTGAAACATTTTATGGATCTCTGGGATAAACCGTATTGCATCCACAATAATTTCCAGAAGTTGCAAAAATAATTTGATTAGCAAAACAAATTTAAAACAAACTAAGAATAGCAAAAATAGAAAAACAAAAATAAAGCAAATGACTAACCTGGCCCGGCACTGGTCATCACCTACTTCGCGTCAGAACGACGCGAGGTGCGTGGTCGCTGCGTGCCAGCCACCTCCTGCCTGCCTGCTGTGTCTGGACGCTGCTAAGAGCATCACGCAGCCCCGGAGACTTCCAGATCGAACCCGCCCCTCTGCTCGTCTTCACCCTCGCTCCCCCTTGCTCCTCGGTCTACACCCGAGAACCCACATGGCCGCACCGCCGAAAACCACCATAGTCACTGCCCTTGCCGAGCCTCGAAGTCGTGTTCCCCAACTCCACTGTGACACTTCACGTCAACCAAACGAAGCACACGAGCTGGGAGGCACGGCAGCGTCACAAGCGCCCTCATCTTCCTCCTCGGCAACTGGAGATCTTCTTTGCCGTCAGCTCAAAGCTGACGGCAAAGATTTGGCTGACGGCAAATACGACATTTGCCGTCAGCCAAGTCTTTGCCATCCGCCAGCAGACGGCATATAGTCTTTGCTGTCCGCTAGTGGACGACAAAGAATGAGGGTGGCCCACTACCGAGAACCACCTAACGGACAATGTCTTTGCTGTCCGCTAGCAGACGGCAAAGAAAGTGGCCAAGGTAACGCCCGTTAGCTAGGATCTTTGCCATCTGCTAGCGGACGGCAAAGAACCGTGCCCTAACTAAAATTCATATGGACGCCCGCCCGTGCCCCACA
>NC_041392.1:122829011-122835002 GCF_002162155.2 Triticum dicoccoides | reverse complement strand
CGCCCCAGCAGCCCCGTTGACCCCCTTCCCAGCCTCGCGCCATCCCCATCGTCACGCCACGCCGCCCCGTGCCTGAGCCGCCGCTGCCCCACGCCACCCACGTCGCCGTGGCACCCCATCCTCAACACGGGCGGCCCCGGCGCCCCTCTGCTGCACCACCGTGGCCGCCCGCCGCTCCAGCGCTCCCTCCTCCACCCGGCGGCCCGGCGCCCCTCTGCTCCACCTGGCCACCCCGGCGCCCCTCTCCTCCACCACCGCGGCCGCCCCACCCCTCCGGTGCCTCCTCCTCCACCCGGGGAGACCTCTTGTATTTTTTTCTGTTTTTGTTTCTGTATTTTAAGTTTAGTTTAGGTTTATTTTAGGTTTGGTTTAGTTTAGCTTTACTTTAGTTTAGGTTTAGAGCATAGATAGCATCTTCTCTACTATAATTGTGTATAATCTCAATTCTCACTAGTAGTCTTATTAGTTAGATCATCTTCTATACTATTATTGATCCACAGTGTTTAGTTATGCATGATCAATTTTTTGTACATTATGCTTTTTATGTGTCATTTAAATAATGTAGTGCCAGATTTCTCAACTCATTGGCATATAATGAATTATTATTGTTATATTATTAATAGATGATGGAACAAAACCTATTTCCCTTCAAAGTGAAAAATCTTTCAGTGAAGTAAATATTAGTGCACGAGTTCTTTTGTATACAAGGAAAAAATTGGCATGTCTTGGTAGGTACGTGGCAACCGTATCATCAGAGTTAAACTTTAGAATTAGTATTTGTGATAAATGAATTCAAATGCATTTCAAATAGAAAATGTAATACACATATCTAGTGAACAGTAAATGAAAGTTATCCACAGACTCCTTGAAGGGGTTGTATAAAAGATTATGAAACTAACAGTGAGAAGAGCAAAAGCTTTCCTAAAATTCCTTTGCATATATTCAAATTCATCAATCAGCAACACTCGAATTAGTAATTTGAGAAAACAACAAGGCATGTATATTGCTTTTGTAATTTGTCATAAGAGGCAAACTATACCCGTCTTTTACTTTTCTTTTTTGCGGGAAGGCAAACTATACATTCTGATTTGCATACAAAGTAAATTGATTTTACGACACTACACCCTAGAGACACCTAAAATATGGTGCAACTATGATTTGTTGCCACAAGTATTCCAATGTGATCACACCAGAAGGAACTTTAGGTTTAGTTTTGGTTAAGAAGAAAGAAGAAAGATGAAAAAAAGAAGTGCGTAAAGAGGAGAAAGAAGAAGTGTATTTTCCCCTATTTTTAGATTACTATGCTCTTTTTTCAACAGTTTCAGTTTTCTTTCACGTCTAAACAAATCCCTAGTTTTGAAGGGTGCCAATTGCCATTTCCAACTAACCTACCAAATTAACTAAGTGTTGTTGATGTTGTTGAGCACAAGTGCATTGCTTTTTTTCTCAGTTTTCTTTCATGTCTAGAAACTTGGCTCTATGTTTATAGATATGCTTCTAGCTAGATACTAATTGGTCTCTTCTGCTGCTTATTAGAGATGGGGGGAGGCCGTCACCGCAGGCTCCGCTCTGCCACACCGGAGTACGAGTTGGATGCTTTCGAGTTCTTCAGTATCATACTTGGGACTTCCTCCAAGAGGCAGGTATATAAAAGGAGAGATCTCCCCTTCACCCATCTCATTATGATAACTCTGCGGTTTGCTACATCACTCCTTGTCCCAAACTGCAGAGGCTGCCTGACACTTTTATGAACATGCTGGGTGAAGATTCGCCAAATAATGTGAAGCTGCGACAGGCCGGCAGTGGGTTTCACACGCTGTGGGACGTGGAGTTGGTGATCAAGGAGGGCCACATGTACCTATGTCGTGGCTGGGAGAAGTTCTACCGTGCGTACGACCTGCGACTGGGGTACTTCCTTCTCTTCAGATATGACAACGACGCCACCATGCTCATCATGAAGGTGTTCAACGCGACTATGTGTCACATGCGCTACGCTGACGACGATGATGCCAGTACGTTCTGCCTCTTCTTATTCCTCTACATTTGGCTTTTTCTCGCATCGATTGTTAACGGTCATTAATTGTTGCATTTGGACAGGCAATGGGAGCTGCAGCAGTGACACTGGCTACAGCGAAAGCAGCAGCGACACTAGCTGTAGCAAAAGCAACAACGATTCTAGCTGTAGCAAAAGCAGCAGCGATTTGGGCTGTAGCAAAGACAACAAGGAGGATGATCCGGACTGGAGTGGGGAAGAAGATGAGCAGAGTGGGCATCAGGCTGAGGATGACCTAGCGATGGTGGTGGCTGACCAAGGGCAAGAGATGGTGGTGGCGCACCATGGGAAGAGATGGTGGTGGCTGAGGACGACCTAGCGATGGTCGTGCCTGTCTTGCCTAAAGATGGCCTCGCGATGGTGGTGGTGCCTGACAATGACCTCGCGCCGGTGGTGGCGCCGACGATCCCGCAGCTAGGCGACATGACCACGCCAATTGTGGTAGAAGACTACATCCCACTGCCTCCACCGCCTCACCGCTCTTGGCTCATCATGCTGAGGAAGGAGAAGGAGAAAAGTAATGAGAACTGAACTATGTCAGGTATGTGAGATCTCCAAAATGATATATATATAGTTATCTCTAATATGCTTAGTTACATATGTTAGCTCTAATATGCTTAGTTACATATCACTAGTAGAAAAAGGGGCTCTAGTTCGGGCCTGGCCAGCCCATTAGTCCCGGTTCTTCCACGAACCGGGACCAATGGATGCATTCATCTCGGTTCGTGAGCCCAAGGGGCCAGCCAGGGCCTCGTGGGCATTGGCCCCGGTTCGTATGGACCCATTTGTCCCGGTTCTAGGCACGAACCGGGACCAATGGGCCTTGCTCCTAGCCCACAAACATTGGTCCCGGTTCTTGGCTCGAACCGGGACAGAAGGCTGGGCTTTAGTCCCGGTTCCAGCCTCGAACCGGGACAAATGAGTTGCCTATATATACCCCGTCGCCGCAGCAGAGCACTCCACAGTGCTCTGTTTTTTCTGGCCGGCAAGGAGAGGGCATTTGGGTGCTCTAGCTCACCTCCTATGCACACGAGGTGTTCGATGAAATGCCCAAGCTACGCTAGTTAATATTTCTCCTCTCGAAGCTCGACCTCCAAGCTCCATTTCCCCCGAGATTTGTCTAGGTTTAGCGGTCCGTCACGTCCCGTCCCCGTCTCACCGCCGTCGATCGCCCGCGCCGATCTCGTCGCCTGCACCACCGTGGTGAGCCTCTTATCTTCTTCTGAAAGAAAAAAAATCTTACTTTAGATAGATACTTGTCTAATTTTCTTATTTTCATTATTGCTTGTTATTATATAGTGCGATGGTTTTGGCATCCACCCCCATCGGCCTCGTCCTGGCTATGATTCGGATGTGGTATATATATATATATATTATCTTTTATAACTATTTGGTTCATTTATTGTTTATGACAATTATGCCCATAAATCTGACATAGATTTTATTTATGTAGGAGGTAGTTGAACCGGAAATTCAACCGACCCTATTGTCGAGAGGTTAAATTTAGTTGAAGAAGAAAACAATTACTTGAAGGAAAAAATAAAAAAATTGAGGAGGAGAAGATGATATTGGAGTTGCATGTTGCGGATGTCATCGATGATCACAAGATCAAGATGGATGCAATGCGGTTGAACATTAGAAAGATTAGAAAATATGCCATTCATACCGAGGCTTGGTATCATTATGCCGTTGGATCAATTTTTACCTTGGTTGTGATTATGATCGCATTTGTTGTTGCATTGAAAGGTTTTACATAGTTCAATGTATGGTTTAACTAGATGCTCTCAAGAGCTATATGTTGTTCAATGAGAACTATGTATGTACTTTGTTTTTAATGTGATGATGAACTTCTATTAATTTTGTCAATTGTCTATTCATGAGAGCTATATATACTAAATTGATGATGTGGCTTTGAATAGCGTATTTTATACACGAAGTGCATCCAGTTTTTTCCGTAATCCTCTCTACTTTCTTGCACATGCTATGTGGGTGAAATGATGATACCATGCCAACTTTTAACCTTTTCAGAGTTCATTTGTAGTGCTTTTCAATTTCAGGGTCTTATGCTCAAAATAATCAGTGAATGCATGAAAAATAACAAATGAAGTCAGAAAGGGTTTAAAATTGATGATGTGGCTTTGAATGGTGCATTTTGAACACAGAAAAAGCATGAAGTTCAAATAAGTTCAAAAAAATGAAATCCCTTTGTAACAGACGAGTTTCTGTATGAAACCCTGATACTTCGAAAGAGATTGTCCGTTTTGTACACGAAGTGCATCCAGTTTTTGCCGTAATCCTCTCTACTTTCTTGCACATGCTATGTGGGTGAAATGATGATACCATGCCAACTTTCAACCTTTTCAGAGTTCATTTGTAGTGCTTCTGAATTTCAGGGTCTTATAGCTCAAAATAATTAGTAAATGCATGAAAAATAACAAATGAAACCGGGAAGGGTTGAAAATTGATGATGTGCCTTTGAATGCTGCATTTTGAACACATAAGAAGTATGGAGTTCAAATAAGTTCAAAAAAATAAATCCCTTTGTAACAGACGAGTTTCCGTATGAAACCCTAATACTTCGAAAGAGATTATCTGTTTTGTACACGAAGTGCATCCAGTTTTCGCCGTAAGCCTCTCTACTTTATTGCACATGCTATGTGGGTGAAATGATGATATCATGCCAACTTTAAACCTTTTCAGAGTTCATTTGTAGTGCTTTTCAATTTCAGGGTCTTATAGGTCAAAATTATCAGTAAATGCATGAAAAATAACAAATGAAGTCAGAAAGGGTTGAAAATTGATGATGTGGCTTTGAATGGTGCATTTTGAACACGGAAAAAGTATGGATTTCAAATAAGTTCAAAAAATGAAATCCCTTTGTAACAGACGAGTTTCCGTATGAAACCCTGATACTTCGAAAGAGATTGTCCGTTTTGTACACGAAGTGCATCCAGTTTTTGCCGTAACCTCTCTACTTTCTTGCACATGCTATGTGGGTGAAATGATGATACCACGCCAACTTTCAACCTTTTCAGAGTTCATTTGTAGTGCTTTTCAATTTCAAGGTCTTATAGCTCAAAATAATCAGTAAATGCATAGTATATACGAATTTCAGGGTCTTTCAAGAAAAAGAATTATCATAAAATAAAATAAATAAGTAATTTGAAACAAAATAATATAAACTTTAATAAAATATATAAGTAGAAACAAAATAAAATAAAATTTAACAACATAAATAAAATTTTTGAAACTAAAATTATCAAAGTATTTTCTGTTCAAAACATTATAAGCAACCTCTACAATTTATGAAACTAAAATTATATAAAATTAATGCAACTAAAATTATCAAAGTATTTTCTGTTCAAAATCATTAAAAGCAAAAAAGAACTTTCATAAAGAACTTTTTTTTGTTAGAAACTTCAATAGCAAAAAGAATTATCATAAAATAAAATAAATAAGTAATTAGAAATAAAATAAATAAGTATTTTGTTGTAAGTAGAAATAAAAAAATAAAGAAAAAAAGAAAACAAAAAACTTAGAAAAAATAAAAAAAATTGCCACCTAATGGGCCACCACGACTTGAATACGACTAGAAACCCATCCATGGGCCAGGATTCACGCCCGTAGAAGGCACAATAGGCCCATCAGGCATAGTAGTTACAATTAGGCCCGTAAGCCTGCAATGGAGAGGAGCTCAAGAGGGGTGCGGCAGTGGGGCTTATAAACCACTGCGCGCCCCTCTTAACTAGAGAGGTAGGACTAAACTCCCACCACCACCCCGCTGTGCAAGGCCTTTGGTCCTGGTTGGTGCCACCAACCGGGACCAATGGCCGCCGCTTCCCACCCTTTGGGCTGCTGAAAAGTGGCCTTTAGTCCCGGTTGGTGCCATCAACCGGGACTAAAGGGGGGCATTGGTCCCGGTTTGTGCCACGAACCGG
>NC_041392.1:122826406-122828703 GCF_002162155.2 Triticum dicoccoides | reverse complement strand
AGCCCGCCCCCATCGTCGTCGTCGCCCTGCCCTAGAGCCCACGCCCTGCCCCGCCCCCTCCATCGCCGTCGCCGTCGCTGTGAGCTGCCGCCGCCTCGGCCCGTTGTCGTTTTTTTATTAGTAAAGTTTATATTTTTTGTTCATATATAATGTAGATGTATATATATATGGATGTATGTATGTATATATGGATGGATGAAAATATTGATGTGATGTTTTTTTGTTCATAGACCTTTTTATGTTCATAAAATTAGTATTTTTTTGTTCATATATAATGTAGATGTATATGCATGTGTATGTATGTATGGATGGATGTGTAGTTATATTTTTTAGTTTATGTTTAGTTTAGTCTTAAGATTAGGAAAATTTCAGATGTGTAGTTATATTTATTTAGATGTATAGTTAATTTAGATGTTGTAATTTGTTCATAAAAATTGTGAACTTTTGTATAGATTTTTTTTTCATATATACGAAAATGTAGAATGAAAACGAAAACAAACATATAAGAAAACACAAAGAAAAAAATGAAGAAGGAAAAGAAAACCGCCCGGCCCAGCCACCACCGCATTTTCATAAAGTGTTTCCACCGAGTCCACGTCGCACCGATCGAGCACCCGCGGTGAAGCAAGTATTTTGTAATGTAGTTCTTTGTTAAAGTGAGGGGGGACGTCAGGAGCACCCCCCGGCCCTCTCGCTCGACCAAAACTCTCGAGGACACCCAAACCCTAGAAAAAAACAATGTCGCTCTCCTAACCCCTCCCGTCGCGACCCTACCTTATCGAGAAACTCTCTTGAGGCCACCCAAATTTACCAAGTTAAAAGAGCGTTGTCGTCGAGGCCACCCCGAACCCTTGAAGCGTTGTTGAGGCCACCCCAAACCCTTGAAGCGTTGCCGAGGCCACCCCAAACCCTAGAGAAGCATCGAGGCCAGGCCACTAATATGATTCCTTATTGTGCTTAGCTTGCTAGTTCTATGTTTGCCACTAATATATCCATCTGTGATGTTTGAATAATAATTTCCATGTTGTAAATATTTGCAGAAACTATGGATCCACACTGCTACCTCTTGAGCACTGCGTTCGTTTTCCCCGAAGAGGAAGGGATGATGCAGCAAAGTAGCGTAAGTATTTCCCTCAGTTTTTGAGAACCAAGGTATCAATCCAGTAGGAGGCTACGCGCGAGTCCCTCGTACCTGCACAAAACAAATAAATCCTCGCAACCAATGCAAATAGGGGTTATCAATCCCTATAAGGCCACTTACGAGAGTGAGATCTGATAGATATGATAAGATAATATTTTTGGTATTTTTATGATAAAGATGCAAAGTAAAATAAAAGCAAAGTAAATAGCAAAGGAAATAACTAAGTAGTAGGAGATCAATATGATAAAGATAGACCCGGGGGCCATAGGTTTCACTAGTGGCTTCTCTCGAGAGCATAAGTATTCGACAGTGGGTGAACAAATTACCGTTGAGCAATTGACAGGATTGAGCATGGTTATGAGAATATCTAGGCATGATCATGTATATAGGCATCACGTCCGAGACAAGTAGACCGACTCCTGCCTGCATCTACTACTATTACTCCACTCATCGACCGCTATCCAGCATGCATCTAGAGTATTAAGTTAAAAACAGAGTAACGCCTTAAGCGAGATGACATTATGTAGAGGGATAAACTCATGCGATATTAATAAAACCCCATCTTGTTATCCTCGATGGCAGCAATACAATACGTGACTTGCTGCCCCTACTGTCACTGGGAAAGGACGCCGCAAGATTGAACCCAAAGCTAAGCACTTCTCCCATTGCAAGAAAGATCAATCTAGCAGGCCAAACCAAACTGATAATTCAAAGAGACTTGCAAAGATAACCAATCATACATAACAGAATTCAGAGAAGATTGAAATATTATTCATAGATAGACTTGATCATAAACCCACAATTCATCGATCTCAACAAACACACCGCAAAAGAAGATTACATCGAATAGTTCTCCACAAGAGAGGAGAGAACATTGTATTGAGATCCAAAAAGAGAGAATAAGCCATCTAGCTACTAACTATGGACCTGTAGGTCTGAGGTAAACTATTCACACTTCATCGGAGAGGCTATGGTGTTGATGTAGAAGCCCTTCGTGATCGATGCCCCCTCCGGCGGAGCTCCGGAACAGACCCCACGATGGGATCTCGTGGATACAGGAAGTTACGGCGGTGGAATTAGGATTTTGGCTCCGTTTCTGATCGTTTGGGGGTACATGGATATATATAGGAGGAAGGAGTACGTCGGTGGAGCAACA
>NC_041392.1:122803833-122826064 GCF_002162155.2 Triticum dicoccoides | reverse complement strand
GGGGGGGGGGGGTAGGCGTGCCCCCCTACCTCGTGGCCTCCTCTTTTCTTTCTTGATGTAGGGTCCAAGTCTCTCGGGTCTTGTTCGTTGAGAAAGTCACGTTCCCGAAGGTTTCATTCCGTTTGGACTCCGTTTGATATTCCTTTTCTTCGAAACCCTAAAATAGGCAAAAACAACAATTCTGGGCTGGGCCTTCGGTTAATAGGTTAGTCGCAAAAATACTATAAAAGTGGATAATAAGGCCAAATAATGTCCAAAACAATAGATAATATAGCATGGAGCAATCAAAAATTATAGATACGTTGGAGACGTATCAAGCAACCCCAAGCTTAATTCCTGCTCGTCCTCGAGTAGGTAAATGATAAAAATAGAATTTTTGATGCGGAGTGCTACTTGGCATAATTTTAATGTAATTCTTCTTAATTGTGGTATGAATATTCAGATCCAAAAGATTCAAGACACAAGTTCATATTGACATAAAAATAATAGTACTTCAAGCATACTAACTAAGCAATTATGTCTTCTCAAAATAACATGGCTAAAGAAAGTTATCCCGACAAAATCATATAGTCTGGCTATGCTCCATCTTCACCACACAAAATATTTAAATCATGCACAACCCCGATGACAAGCCAAGCAATTGTTTCATACTTTTGACATTCTCAAAACTTTTTCAATTTTTACGCAATACATGAGCGTGAGCCATGGACATAGCACTATAGGTGGAATAGAGTGGTGGTTGTGGAGAAGACAAAAAGGGAGAAGATAGTCTCACATCAACTAGGCGTATCAACGGGCTATGGAGATGCCCATCAATAGATATCAATGTGAGTGAGTAGGGATTGCCATGCAACGGATGCACTAGAGCTATAAGTATATGAAAGCTTAAAAAGAAACTAAGTGGGTGTGCATCCAACTTGCTTGCTCATGAAGACCTAGGGCATTTTGAGGAAGCCCATCATTGGAATATACAAGCCAAGTTCTATAATGAAAAATTCCCACTAGTATATGAACGTGATGACATGAGAGACTCTCTACTATGAATATCATGGTGCTACTTTGAAGCACAAGTGTGGTAAAAGGATAGTAACATTGTCCCTTCTCTCTTTTTCTCTCATTTTTTTATTTGGGCCTTTTCTCTTTTTTTATGGCCTCTTTTCTTTCTTTCTTTTTCTTTTTTTATATTTTTCGTCCGGAGTCTCATCCCGACTTGTGAGGGAATCATAGTCTCCATCATCCTTTCCTCACTGGGACAATGCTCTAATAATGATGATCATCACACTTTTATTTTTCTTACAACTCAAGAATTACAACTCGATACTTAGAATAAAATATGACTCTATATGAATGCCTCCAGCGGTGTGTCGGAATATGCAATGAATCAAGAGTGACAAATATTAAAGAATTATGAATGGTGGCTTTGCCATAAATACGATGCCAACTACATGATCATGCTAAGCAATATGACAATGATGGAGTGTGTCATAATAAACGGAACGGTGGAAAGTTGCATGGCAATATATCTCGGAATGGTTATGGAAATGCCATAATAGGTAGGTATGGTGGCTGTTTTGAGGAAGGTATATAGTGTGTATATGATACTGGCGAAAGGTGCGCGATATTAGAGAGGCTAGCAAAGGTGGAAGGGTGAGAGTGCGTATAATCAATGGACTCAACATTAGTCATAAAGAACTCATATACTTCATGCAAAAATCTACAAGTTATCAAAGCAAAGTATTACGCGCATGCTCCTAGGGGGATAGATTGGTAGGAAAAGACCATCGCTCGTCCCCGACCGCCACTCATAAGGAAGACAATCAATAAATAAATCATGCTCCGACTTCATCACATAACGGTTCACCATACATGCATGCTACGTGAATCACAAATTTCAACACAACTATTTCTGAAATTCACAACTACTCAACTAGCACAACTTTAATATCACCATCTTCATATCTCAAAATGATTATCAAGCATCGAACTTCTCATAGTATTCAACACACTCATAAGCAAGTTTTATTATTAACCTTGTGTACCAAGCATATTAGGATTAAGCAAATTACCATGCTATTTAAGATTCTCAAAATAATCTAAGTGAAGCATGATAGATCAATAGTTTCTATAAAACAAAGCCACCACCGTGCTCTAAAAGATATAAGTGAAGCACTAGAGCAAAATTATATAACTCAAAAGATATAAGCGAAGCACATAGAGTATTCTAACAAATTCCAAATCATGTATGGCTCTCTCAAAAGGTGTGTACAGCAATGATGATTGTGGTAAACTAACAAGCAAAGACTCAAATCATACAAGACACTCCAAGCAAAACACATATCATGTGGAGAATAAAAATATAGCTCCAAGTAAAGTTACCGATAGAAGTAGACGAAAGAGGGGATGCCTTCCGGGGCATCCCCAAGCTTTGGATTTTAGGTGTCCTTAGATTATCTTGGGGCTTCCATGGGCATCCCCAAGCTTAGGCTCTTGCCACTCCTTGTTCCATAATCCATCAAATCTTTACCCAAAACTTGAAAACTTCACAACACAAAAGTTAAAGTAGAAAATCTCGTGAGCTCCGTTAGCGAAAGAAAAATAAAAGACCACTTCAAGGTACTGTAATGAACTCATTATTTATTTATATTGGTGTTATACCTACTGTATTCCAACTTCTCTATGGTTTATAAACTATGTTACTAGCCATAGATTCAACAAAATAAGCAATCAACACACGAAAAACAGAATCTGTCAAAAACAGAACAGTGTGTAGTAATCTGTATCTAGCGCAAGATCTGGAACCCCAAAAATTCTAAAATAAATTTCTGGAAGTGAGGAATTTATCTATTAATCATCTGAAAAAATAATTAACTAAATATCACTTTCCAAATAAAAATGGCAGTAGTTCTCGTGAGTGCTAAAGTTTCTGTTTTTTACAGCAAGTTCAACAAGACTTTCCCCAATCTTCCCAAAGGTTCTACTTGGCACAAACACTAATTAAACACAAAAAACACAACCAAAGCAGAGGCTAGATAAATTATTTATTACTAAACAGGTGCAAAAAGCAAGTAATAAAAATAAAATTGGGTTGCCTCCCAACACGCGATATCGTTTAACGCCCCTAGCTAGGCATAACAAGCAAGAATAGATCTAGGTATTGCCATCTTTGGTAGGCAATTCTTCAATTAGGCATCTACCATATTTAGGAATTTATTTCTTTATATTAATTATCAAACTTTTAGGAACAAGATCAAAGAAATCATTCGTAACAAATGGTTCCTTAATGATAGCAAAAAGATTGGGATGAATACTTATAGATTTGAGATCCGCATCCTTACTGGAGGATTCACCCTTATTTTTAGGAACGTACATAAGCTTGGCAACTTTAGTGGAAGGACTTGGAATATTCTTTACGGAAGAAAAAGAGGTTCCCAAGTTGGTAATGATATTCTCAAGTTTATCGATCCTAACGGAATCGTGATTTATTTTCTCACTAACTATGGGTTCCTTTTCTTCAATATCTTTCAAAGTAACTTCTACTTTAGATCCATATTGAGAGATTCGGTTGTGGATCTTTTTATCCAAATTTTCAATTAATTCTATGGTAGCAACCTTATTTTCAATAATTTCAAGCCTTTGCATTACATGCTCCAAAGTTAATATAGTTCCATTAACCAAGAGAGGAGGTGAGCCAAATAAATCTAACATAGCATTATAAGAATCAAAAGTACGGCTACCCAAAAAATTCCCTCCGGTAATAGTATCAAGAACATAACGATGCCAAGGAGTAATGCCTACATAAAAATTGCGAAGAAGAATGGAAGTAGATTTCTTCCTAGTAGATCTATTTTGAGCATTGCAAATTCTATACCACGCATCTTTTATATTTTCTCCCCCCCTTTGCTTAAAATTTAGAATTTCATTCTCGGGAGACAACGGAGAAGATAAGGGACTAGCCATAACGACAAGCAAGCAAACTAACACACAAGCAAACAGAAAGCAAGCGGGCAAAAAGAGGCAAATCGAGAAAAGAGAGGGAGGATAGAGAGAGAGAGGGCGAATAAAACGTCAAGGGTGAAGTGGGGGAGAGGAAAACAAGAGGCAAATGGAAAATAATGTAATGCGGGAGATAAGGGTATGTGATGGGTACTTGGTATGCTGACTTTTGCGTAGACCTCCCCGGCAACGGCGCCATAAATCCTTCTTGCTACTTCTTGAGCACTGCGCTGGTTTTCCCCGAAGAGGAAGGGATGATGCAGCAAAGTAGCGTAAGTATTTCCCTTAGTTTTTGAGAACCAAGGTATCAATCCAGTAGGAGGCTACGCGCAAGTCCCTCGTACCTGCACAAAACAAATAAATCCTCGCAACCAACGCAAATAGGGGTTGTCAATCCCTATAAGGCCACTTACGAGAGTGAGATCTGATAGATATGATAAGATAATATTTTTGGTATTTTTATGATAAAGATGCAAAGTAAAATAAAGGCAAAGTAAATAGCAAAGGAAATAACTAAGTAGTAGGAGATCAATATGATAAAGATAGACCCGGGGTCCATAGGTTTCACTAGTGGCTTCTCTCGAGAGCATAAGTATTCTACAGTGGGTGAACAAATTACTGTTGAGCAATTGACAGGATTGAGCATGGTTATGAGAATATCTAGGCATGATCATGTATATAGGCATCATGTCTGAGACAAATAGACCGACTCCTGCCTGCATCTACTACTATTACTCCACTCATCGACCGCCATCCAACATGCATCTAGAGTATTAAGTTAAAAACAGAGTAACGCCTTAAGCAAGATGACATGATGTAGAGGGATAAACTCATGCAATATGAAGAAAACCCCATCTTGTTATCCTCGATGGCAACAATACAATACGTGCCTTGTTGCCCCTACTGTCACTGGGAAAGGACACCACAAGAATGAACCCAAAGCTAAGCACTTCTCCCATTGCAAGAAAGATCAATCTAGTAGGACAAACCAAACTGATAATTCAAAGAGACTTGCAAAGATAACCAATCATACATAACAGAATTCAGAGAAGATTCAAATATTATTCATAGATAGACTTGATCATAAACCCACAATTCAGCGGTCTCAACAAACACACCGCAAAAGAAGATTACATCGAATAGTTCTCCACAAGAGAGGGGGAGAACATTGTATTGAGATCCAAAAAGAGATAAGAAGCCATCTAGCTACTAACTATGGACCTGTAGGTCTGAGGTAAACTACTCACACTTCATCGGAGAGGCTATGGTGTTGATGTAGAAGCCCTCCGTGATCGATGCCCCTACGACGGAGGTCCAGAACAGGCCCCAAGATGGAATCTCGTGGATACAGATAGTCACGGCGGTGGAATTAGGGTTTTGGCTCCGTTTCTGATCGTTTGGGGGTATGTGGATATATAGGAGGAAGGAGTACGTCGGTGGAGCAACAGGGGGCCCACGAGGGTGGAGGGGGGTAGGCGCGCCCCCTACCTCGTGGCCTCCTCTTTTCTTTCTTGATGTAGGGTCCAAGTCTCCCGGGTCTTGTTTGTTGAGAAAATCACGTTCCCGAAGGTTTCATTCCATTTGGACTCCGTTTGATATTCCTTTTCTTCGAAACCCTAAAATAGGCAAAAAAAACAGCAATTCTGGGTTGGGCCTCCGGTTAATAGGTTAGTCCAAAAAATAATATAAAAGTGGATAATAAAGCCCAATAATGTCCAAAACAGTAGATAACATAGCATGGAGAAATCAAAAATTATAGATACGTTGGAGACGTATTACGCACCCCCGAGATGAAGCAATAGAAGCGGTGTTGGGGGAGATAATCGCACACGGAAGTGATGTCGTCTTGTCGTTTCTCAACGACACATGCACCTACGGTCTGACAAGACAGGATGAAGAAGCAGGCTACGACGATGATCAAACAATGGAGGAGGAAGGACACCGTGATGACGGCTCCGGTGACCGAATGGAGGGGGAAGGACACCATGATGACGACTCCGGTGACCGAATGGAGGGGGAAGGACACCGTGATGACGGCTCCGGTGACTGAACGGAGTCCGGTCATGTATATATATTAATTAATTAAGCATGTGCTGACTATAGCTAATTGATGCATTAATTGTTTTTGGTATGTACACATATTAACTCTCTTCTTTTTCTTCTTTCCTAGCCCTCCGGATCGAGCAACACTTCGGTAACAAGACGAGGCCCGAAGAGAAAGTTGCGTGCGGATGAAAGGTACACGATCATCGAAATTGATCACGCTGGCCAACCGATTGAACCCCTCCGGACCAAGCAAAAATTTAATGCTCAATGTGGGGTTCTAGTTACAGACATGATCCGATCAGCATCGAGCAATGGTTGAAGCCTAAGGACAAAGACTCTCAGGTGTCTTATGTCAGCGATAGCCAGAAAGCTGATCTTTGGACCGTGCTGCAGGAAAATTTCACCTTCCCGCCAGAGGAGGATCCGAAGAACCCAGTTAAAAAGCCAATGATCAAGGCTTATGCTCTTAAGAATATGGCTGAGCTATTCAGGAGGTGGAAGAATGAGCTGAAATCATCATTTGTCAACCAAGACAAGACTCCAGAATTCATCGGCCGATTTGAGAAGGTCCAAGATCAGTGGCCCGCATTTGTCACCAAAAAGAAATCTGAGAGAGCAACGAAGATGTCAGCGACAAACAAGAAAAATGCTACAAAGAAGAAGCATCACCATCGCACGGGGTCAGGTGGCTACCTGAAAGCCCGACCGTTGTGGGACAAGGCTGAGAATGACCTCATTGATAAAAGGATCGAACCAGAGACGCGATGCTGGCCAGACCGTTGCAGGACTTGGTTCTTCGGGGTTGGGGGAAAATTGGACCCTGTAACAGGGAAGTGCATTTGGACCAACGAGCAGCTGAACACACCCATCGAGAAGCTTCAGGAGTATATCGAAAAGGCGCAGCAAGGGACGTTCGTTCCGGACAGAGAGAACGACGAGCTCACAGAGGCCCTCGGGAATCGTGAGCACCCTGAACAGACACGAGGCATGCCAGGCTCCCTTTCATGGAAGGCTGGATTTCCCGATGCAGGCGGTTACAAACGCCAGGAGAGGAAGAAGAAAAGGAGTTGACCCAACTACAGGCGCTGCATGCAAGGGTACAAGCGCTAGAGGAACGAGATGAGGCCCGCAGCACACGACCTGCCGAAGCTGCTACACCCGAAGCTACCCTGCCATCTCAGCGGAGAAGCAGCGTGGCTTCCACGGAGATGCTTCAGGAGCCTGTCTTCACGACTCCTGCTAGTTACCCCGTGGATGCTATTATGGAGTCTCAGAATTGCCAGCTTATGACGTAGTGGATGGAATTGAAAGTCAAGGCGGCTGTTGGCTCTGTTGCACCTCCTGAACCTGGCGCAACTTTTCACTGCCGGCCGATTCCAGAAGGATATGCTGGGGTGATGGTGGATGAAATCACAGAAGGATTTGAGGACCTCCAGCTTGACCACCCTACGGGTGACGGGGAGACTCGGCTGGGTTCTTGTCTAAAGACTCCATGCCTATGGCAGAAGGAGCTCATCAACCTTCCGAACTGGACACCTCCGCCTCCTCCTCCTCCTCCTCCTCCGGCGAGTCAGGGCACTCCGCCTCCTCCACTGCCTCCTCCTCCGATGAGTGATCAGGGCATGCAGCCTCCTTCTCCGGCGCATAGCAGCACTCCGCCTCCTTCTCCGCCAGCGCTGGCGCGCCCGAGCAGCCACCAGCCTCCTCCTTCTCCGGGGTGTGGCGGCACTTCGCCTCCTTCTTCGCCTGCGCCGGTGCGCCCGAGCAGCCACCAGCCTCCTCCTTCTCCACCTCGCCAGCAAGGGCGGAAGAGACCCGCCGTCGCCCTGGCTGCTCCGGTGTGTCGTAGTCCTTCTCCTCCGCCTCGTAAGCAAGCACGAAAGAAGACAGCCGCAGCCGCTCCGTCTGCTTCGACGTCTAGCAGTACATCCAGAGGCTAGAGGCAATACATATTCGGTCCACCTCTCAAGCCTCTAGAGAAGTTACCATACGAGAGGACCGTGGAAGAAAATGCAAAGATCATGGAAAAATAAGTGAAGGATTCTTTGAAGGGGTGAAAGCAAAGAGACATCCACCTCCGGAGGAGAAGGTAGACCGGGTGAAAGCAAAGCGCACTATAGATGCCCTGAGGAAACCACTAAAGTCTCCGCTGAAAAACAACTATGAGCGCATTACTGCAAAGGTATATATCAAAGCAGAGCGGTCGGGAAATACTATCAGTGATCGAAGGTTAGCAGAACGAGGAGTTGGGAAAAAAATACCCAACTTGGCGAACAAGCGGACCAATCGTGCCCCCCGCTCAAGGTGTCTAGCGATATCGTCGCTAATGATCCGGGGATGGTGCCCGGTTATAGCAATCTTGAAGATTACCTGCCTGACGATGTACATTATGATTTCTTGGAGGTGGAAGAACACCAATACCATTACGGGAAGCCTCTTGTCAAAGATGAAAAATCTCTAACAACGATGATGCGAAGATTCCATGATTGGTACATGAAAACCTACAAAGAGTTTGGGGGGGACGGATACTTTGTATCTGAGAGTTAAAGAGGAGCACGACCTCGTTGGAATTGATTTGTTGACTGTTCCATTTCAGGAGTTCTTCCAGTGGTTCAATCAAAAGGCCCTCGATAAATTAACGGTCACTTGCTACTGTTTGTAAGTACTACTTCTGTCATTAAGTCTCTATATATAGCTCAACTCTTTCATTGCATGTATATATGATTATCCTCACTATGTTATGCAGATTGAAGATCGTCGAGTGCAGAAAAGCAGAAATGTATGATATTGGGTTCATTAACACAAATCTCATACATCAATTTGAGGTTGAAAAGAACGCCGATGATGCTGAGGCCAACTTGCTCAAATCATTGATAATAAATCAAAACAAAAATAAAATACTCTTTCCTTACAACTTCGACTGAGTGTTACTGTCTTGTGCATATTCTGTTTCCCTTATTACTCGAGCGAGGTTATAGTAATGTAATTGATGAGTTATGCATGCGTGCACAACTTCCACTATATTCTCCTGGAGATTAAGCTTGAGCAGGGACTAGTAACCGTCTTAGACTCGAGACAAAAAGATCCCAAGACATATGCAGACATGACTAAAATTCTCAACGAGTAAGTTCAATCGATCATTATCGCACTATATTAGCAACTTTTTGTTCATTTCCTGATATCTCAAGTAATAATTATTTTCTTTGTCTTGCAGGGTTTGGAAAAAGTTCACCGAAGAAGTTCCGAGACTGTCGAAGGAGCTGCGATATACATACCCGAAAGTAAGTACTACTAGCTAGCTAGTTCCGCGCATCTCCCGTTGATTCTAGCTACTTTCATCAATGGCATTTATAATGCTTCATTATGAGTTTGATTGACCTCTATTTCTCGTAAAGTGCTTGTGGCAGGAACAAGGGAATGATTACTATGGATACTACGTGTGCGAGTTCATCTACAATGCGACTTGTAAAGATAAGAGGGGCTACTCTAAAAGACAATTTTATGTGCGTAAGCAATAATATTCACAATTTCATTTTATTACACCATCATTTTTGTTGAGTTTCATTCATATATATGTATTAACCCCCTTCTTCAAATTAGACGTGGGAGATGCGAAATGAACTCCTATCAGAAGATTGCATGAAAGCAATTCAAGAGGAATTAGCGGGATTCTTTCTTAACCACGTCATCAATAAAGCCAGAGAATACCATGTGGAACTTGATTTGAGATGCTAGGGGATTGTAACAGATCTTACATATTGTATATGTATGTAGCCAGTAGCGTCGGATAGATAATACGAAAACTTGTTGTTCGACCAATCTCTCGGAGAAGGAGAGGTCGATCACTTCTCTCGGTGTGCATGACGAACTTCTCTACTTAATGGTGTCCTTTATTTTCTTACTAGCTAGCGTGTCGAGGGCCTCTCTATACGTATTGTACGTAGCATCGACCAAGCACAGAGATAAGAGAGGACACTTCTCTCTATTAATTAATTAGCTACCTAACACAATATATGAAACACCTTAATTAACCATACAAAACCCCCAAATCCACTCCCCCTTTTAGAAAAAAAACAAAAACCCTAGCCCCTGAACAGCTGACGCGTGGATGCCTATTGGTCCCGGTTGGTGCCACCAACTCGGACTAAAGGCCCTCCTGCCTGGGCTCGCCACAACGGCCACGTGGAGGCCCATCTGTCCCGGTTCGTATAAGAACCGGGACTAAAGGCCAAGGGCATTAGTAACAACCCTTTAGTCCCGGTTCCCCAACCGGGACAGATGGGCCTTATGAACCGGGAGAAATGACCCTTTTTCTACTAGTGTATGTTAGCTCTAATATGCTAAGTTATCTCTACTATGCTTAGTTTCCTATAGGTTAGCTCCAAAATTACCTATGTTAGCACAAAATGACCAAGTTCACATAATAAGCTTATAGTCTTCTTCTTCTTCTTCTTCTTCTTCTTCTTCTTCTTCTTCTTCTTCTTCTCCAAAATGACATAAGTTAGCTATAAGTTAGCTCTAATATGCTTAGTTCACTCAAAGATGGCATAATTAGCTAGGTTGGCTCCATTTTACCTAAGTTGGCTCTAATATGCTAAGTTATCTCTAATATGCTTAGTTTCCTATAGGTTAACTCCAAAATTACTTATGTTAACACAAAATGACCAACTTTACATAATAAGCTTAATTATAGTATTCTTCTTCTTATTATTATTCTTATTCTTCTAGTCTTCTTCTAGTATTGTTCTAGTCTTCTTCTTCTTCTTCTTCATTTTCTTCTAGGTTAG
Source organism: Triticum dicoccoides (assembly GCF_002162155.2). Taxonomy (NCBI): domain Eukaryota; kingdom Viridiplantae; phylum Streptophyta; class Magnoliopsida; order Poales; family Poaceae; genus Triticum; species Triticum dicoccoides. Next base: position 122,815,238 of record NC_041392.1, on the reverse strand, counting down.
CTCCATTTTACTTAAGTATGCTTACTTCTTATAGTCTTCTTCATCTTCTTCATTTTCTTCTTCTTTTTCTAACATCTTGTTTATCATTTTGCAAATTTGATTTAATTCACGGAAGCTTGCATGGATGGAGTGCTTCTTTTCCATCTGTGGTTTTATTTTGTATCAATGAACTTGCATGGTTGGAACTTGTTATATGGATGGATGGATAACGTGTTGGGTTTCGTAGTAATTTCAAAAATTTTCCTACGCACACGCAAGATCATGTGATGCATAGCAACGAGAGGGGAGAGTGTTGTCTACGTACCCAACGCAGAGTGACAGCGGAAGCGCTGACATGACGTAGAGGAAGTAGTCGTACGTCTTCACGATCCAACCGATCAAGCACCGAAACTACGGCGCCTCCGAGTTCAAGCACACATTCAGCTCGATGACGATCCCCGGACTCCGATCCAGCAAAGTGTCGGGGAATAGTTTCGTCAGCACGACGGCGTGGTGACGATCTTGATGCACTACAGCAGCAGGGCTTCGCCTAAACTCCGCTACAGTATTATCAAGGAATATGGTGGCAGGGGGCACCGCACACGGCTAAGGAATAGATCACGTGGATCAACTTGTGTGTTTCTGGGGTGCCTCTGCCTCAGTATATAAAGGAGCCAAGGGGGAGGGGGCGCCGGCCAGGAGGAGGGCGCAGGAGGAGTCCTACTCCTTCCGGGAGTAGGACTCCCCCCCCCCCAATCCTAGTTGGACTAGGATTCCCCGAGGGGGAAAGAGGGAGAGGGGGGCCGGCCACCTCTCCTAGTCCTAATAGGACTAGGGGAGGTGGGAGGTGTGCAGCCACCTTGGTCTGCCCCTTTCTCCTTTCCACTAAGGCCCATGAAGGCCCATATGGCTCCCGGGGGGTTCCGGTAACCTCCCGGTACTCCGGTAAAATCCCAATTTCACCCGGAACACTTCCGATATCCAAACATAGGCTTACAATATATCAATCTTTACGTCTCGACCATTTCGAGACTCCTCGCTATGTCCGTGATCACATCCGGGACTCCGAACAACCTTCGGTACATCAAAATGCATAAACTCATAATATAACTGTCATCGTAACCTTAAGCGTGCGGACCCTACGGGTTCGAGAACAATGTAGACATGACCGAGACACGTCTCCGGTCAATAACCAATAGCGGGACCTGGATGCCCATATTGGCTCCTACATATTCTACGAAGATCTTTATCGGTCAGACCGCATAACAACATACGTTGTTCGCTTTGTCATCGCTATGTTACTTGCCCGAGATTCGATCGTCGGTATCCAATACCTAGTTCAATCTCGTTACCGGCAAGTCTCTTTACTCGTTCCGTAATACATCATCTCACAACTAACATATTAGTTGTAATGCTTGCAAGGCTTATGTGATGTGCATTACCGAGAGGGCCCAGAGATACCTCTCCGACAGTCGGAGTGACAAAACCTAATCTCGAAATACGCCAACCCAACATGTACCATTGGAGACACCTGTAGTACTCCTTTATAATCACCCAGTTACGTTGTGACGTTTGGTAGTACCCAAAGTGTTCCTCCGGTAAACGGGAGTTGCATAATCTCATAGTTATAGGAACATGTATAAGTCATGAAGAAAGCAATAGCAACATACTAAACGACCGGGTGCTAAGCTAATGGAATGGGTCATGTCAATCAGATCATTCAACTAATGATGTGACCTCGTTAATCAAATAACAACTCATTGTTCATGGTTAGGAAACATAACCATCTTTGATTAACGAGCTAGTCAAGTAGAGGCATACTAGTGACACTTTGTTTGTCTATGTATTCACACATGTATTATGTTTCCGGTTAATACAATTCTAGCATGAATAATAAACATTTATCATGATTATAAGGAAATAAATAATAACTTTATTATTGCCTCTAGGGCATATTTCCTTCATAACGGTGTTGGATGAACAATGTGAAACTTTTGTAATATGTAAGGATGGAACTATATATGTGTTGGTTATGTATGTATATATGATGAAACTTGTGTGTTGGATAAGCTTGTTGTGTATATATGTGAATTGCTGTGTATATCTGTGTATATCTGTGAATTGCTGTCAAATTAAATGAATTAAATCAAAAATAGGGCTGTACAGGCTCTTTGCCGTGAGCTAGCTGACGGCAAACATGCCATGTGGCTGCTACCTATGCTTCCTGGGACTGGCATGTTTGAGCACTTTGCCGTCTGCTAGCGGACGACAAAGACCTTAGCCTCTTTGCCGTCCTCTGGCTGACGGCAAAGCATGCCGTTAACCCCTAACGGCTCTCACCCCACCTCACCGCCATCCACGACCTTTGCCATCTGCTGGCCACCAATGGCGGACGGTAAAGAAGCTGATTCCAGTAGTGTATGTCGGTCTCCTCTCTTACCGCGTCGAATTCGTTCTCTAACCGTGCTAGCCATCGGAGCCGAAACCTCACTGCCGCTGGCCATTTCACCGTTGTCATTTCAACCACCGTAGCTCGCGCCTCAGCGCATCACCGTGCTCAGCATGTCTGTAGGATCCGGCAGAAACCCACAGATCGTCCTACCGTGCACCACAACGTTGTTCCTGTCGTTGTCCGAACTCCGACCGCCGCGGATGACCTCACCACTGTCAGCTTACATAGGCCATCCCATTTCCTAAAACTACCACCATATGACGCACCGCCGGTTCCAAAGAGCCACTCCGCTATCCGTTTGGTCACGAGAGGCGAAATTCAGGCATTGCCGCCGTCTCTATACATCACTAACTGCATAAACTCCGGCTAAGCTCCATTTAGGACTAACCTAATGACCTTCCTGGGTCACTGATTATGGGCCCAACCCCTATAAACATTTTTTTAGGTTTTAATTAATCTTAATTAGCCACCTGACACACTAACATGTGGGGCCCACCCCTGATTAAGTTAAATCTAGGATTTAAATTTACCCTAATCCTGTGTTAACAAGATAGGTCATAGACCAGTGGGTCCCACTGGTCAGGTTTGACCTGGATGGCTTGTTGACCTGCTGACATCACAGTGATGCCATGCTGACGTGATAATGTTTTCTGGAATTAAATTAAATCAGAAAATCATTTATGAAGTTTAGAAAATGTCCTAAACTTCTAAAAATCATAGAAAATAAATCGTAACTCCAATGAAAATAAATTATGTATGAAAAATTATCACAAAAATATGAAGAATTTGTTTATGCCATGTTCATGCATGTTTGAGAAAGTTAACATAACCAACTAGGCCAATTCATAATTAGTTTTAGAGTTAGAATTTGCTATATGTTTGAATTCCACTCTAATTAATATGACTAACTATTGCATTAGGTGAATTCAATTCCTTAACATGACATGACATTCATGTGAATGTGCATTGCATTGATTGTGCTCCTTCTTTGCTAGTATGGTAGTAGCCGATGTTTCTGATGTTGTGATCTTTGACATCGATGAAGAGCTATACTATCTTCAGAAGTGCCCGGCAAGAAAAAACACCTTGAGCATTTCGATACAATCCCACTCTCTCGATCTTGCTCTCTTTTATTGCATTAGGACAACAACGATTCAACTGTTACTTGTTGCGCTAGTTGAACCCATTCCTTTGCATGACCTATCTTTGCCATAGTAAATAGTAAAACCCACTAGCATGAGTAGGAATTCTTTGAGCCATGATGTGCCTACTCATTCATGCTTGCTTGTTATGCCTGCTATGCTTAGAGTGGTGTGAGGTATGATTCATCTAGGATGTGAGGTATGATTCATCTAGGATGGATTGGAATGGTGGTGAACATATCCTACTGTTGAGAGCTAAGTGTGTGAACACGATATGGTAAAGGTAGCGATGAGAGGCATGTAGGACTACGTGGTGAGTTGTCTCATTGGACCGTCCTTAGGACCTGAGTTCTGTGTTTGTGATCCAAGAACGGCTACTACCATACATTGTGCCCGAAACCCATGGACCCTCTCGACTTATTAATCGCCTTGATCTCTATCCAAGAGTTGCAACTAGTTTATGGTGTTTGTAGGATATGTGTTGGGGGCCATGCATAGCACTGACCCTAGGGGTGGGCTATGATGCGGTAGATACACTAAGGCACGTTGTACCAGGATGACACCTGAATGGTGCTCTTGGAAACCCCTCTCTCATTGTTTGGGTCGTGATAGAAAGCTCGCCCGGACTTTCGCTGCAGATACAACCTCAAATAGGCAATAAACCTGGACTAGGGTCTTGTGTGGTTAATTAGGTCGTCGCCGACACCCTCATCAGGCCTCCGCTTGAAGGTTGCCGAGATACATGATGTGTACATGTTTGTAAGTAGTGAGAGCATGTGTGAAAAAGTACACCCCTGCAGGGTTATTAATGATCTATTCGGATAGCTGCTGCTTCTTGAGCTTGCATTGGTTTTTCCCTTAAAGAGGAAAGGGTGATGCCGCAAAGTAGAGATAAGTATTTCCCTCAGTTAGGAACCAAGGTATCATCTAGTAGAAGGAACAAACAAGTCACCAATGGTTGCACATACACAAAGAAACAAATACTTGCACCCGACGCGATAAAGGGGTTGTGAATCCCTTCGCGATTACTTGCAAGGATGAGATATGATAGAGATAGGTATAAAAGAAAAGTAAAAGTGCAAAATAAAGTAAAGGTAAATAAATTGCAGGAAGTTATTTTTGGGTTTTTCATTCTGTAGATATGAAAATAATAAGATAAAAATAGACCCCGGGGCCATAATTTTCACTAGAGGCTTCTCTCTTGAAAGAACGCATACGATGGATAAACAAATTACTGTTGAGCAATTGGTAGAAAAGCGAATAATTATGACGATATCCAAGGCAATGATCATGAATATAGGCCTCACGTCTGTGACAAGTAGACCGACTCCTGCATGCATCTACTACTATTACTCCACACATCGACCGCTATCTAGCATGCATCTAGTGTATTAAGTTAACAAGAAAAAAGTAACACCTTAAGCAAGATGACATGATTTAGATGGATAGATCCAATAAATATGAATAAGCCCCACATTTTTATCCTTAATGGCAACAATACAAATATGTGTCTCGCTACCCCTTCTGTCACTAGGTGAGGACACCGCAAGATTGAACCCATTACAAAGCACCTATCCCATTGCAAGAAAAATCAATCTAGTTAACCAAACCAAACCAATAGATCAGAGAGGAATACAATGCTATCTTAATCATGCATAGAAGAGTTCAGAGAAGACTCAAATAATATTCATAGAAAATCTGATTATAAACCCACGATTCATCGGATGTCAACAAATGCAACACAAGAGAAGATTAAAACGATAAACATCGAGGAGAACATTGTATTGAAGATCAAAGAGAGAGAAGAAGCCATCTACCTACTAGCTATGGACCCGTAGTTCTGTGGTAAACTACTCACACATCATCAAAAGGGTAGCAAGGTTGATGTAGATTCCCTCCCAGATCGAATCCCCCTCCGGTGGAGTATCGGCAAAGGCCTCCATATGGGATCTCACGAGGACAGAAACTTGCGGCGGCGGAAAAGTATTTTTAGTGTACCCTCTGGTTATGGGAAATATTTAGGTATTTATAGAGCAAAGATTAGGGTTGGAGGAGAATATGATGGCCCACAAGCCTAGGGGCGCCCCCCTGGGGCGCGTCCTCCGAACTTGTCACCAACTGGTGGCCCCAGTGACCCCCTCCCGAAGGTACTTGGTGTCTTCTGGTCCAAGAAAAATCCTCAAAAAAATCGTTCCGTTTGGACTCAATTTGGTATTGCTTTTGCGTAAAACACAAAAACAAGGTAAAAACAACAACTAGCACTAGGCACTAGGTTAATAGGTTAGTCCCAAAAAATGATATAAATAGCATAATATTGCATATAAAACATCCAAGATGGATAATATAATAGCATGGAATAATAAAAAATTATAGATGTGTTGGAGACGTATTAATAGCCGCGTCCTCGGATATGGACTACTTGGAAAGATTACATTGTTCATAGACAAATTAAAAGGATACTCTAAAATGCGCAAGATAAGTGTGAGTGCTATGGATGGCCTTCTCGTAGGGGCAATATAACTGAAGGAAATATGCCCTAGAGGCAATAATAAATTTGTTATTTATATTTCCTTATATCATGATAAATGTTTATTATTCATGCTAGAATTGTATTAACCGGAAACTTAGTACATGTGTGAATACATAGACAAACAGAGTGTCCCTAGTATGCCTCTACTAGACTAGCTCGTTAATCAAAGATGGTTAAGTTTCCTAGCCATGGACATGTGTTGTCATTTGATGAACGGGATCACTATGATCGTTAATCAAAGAATGATGTGATGGACTAGACCCATCCGCTAGCTTAGCACTATGATCATTTAGTTTATTGCTATTGCTTTCTTCATGACTTATACATGTTCCTATGACTATGAGATTATGCAACTCCCGAATACCGGAGGAACACCATGTGTGCTATCAAACGTCACAACATAACTGGGTGATTATAAATATGCTCTACAGGTGTCTCTAATGGTGTTTCTTGCGTTGGCATAGATCGAGATTAGGATTTGTCACTCTGTGTATCGGAGAGGTATCTCTGGGCCCTCTCGGTAATGCACATCACTATGAGCCTTGCAAGCAATGTGACTAATGAGTTAGTCACGGGATGATGCATTACGGAACGAGTAAAGAGACTTGCAGGTGACGAGATTGAACTAGGTATGATGATACCGACGATCGAATCTCGGGCAAGTAACATACCAATGACAAAGGGAACAATGTATGTTGTTATGCAGTTTGACCGATAAAGAACTTCGTAGGATATGTAGGAACCAATATGAGCATCCAGGTTCCGCTATTGGTTATTGACCGGAGATGTGTCTCGTTCATGTCTACATAGTTCTCGAACCCGTAGGGTCCGCACGCTTAACGTTCGATGACGATATGTATTCTGAGTTATGTGATTTGATGTACCGAAGGTTGTTTAGAGTCCCCGATGTGATCGCGGACATGATGAGGAGTCTCGGAATGGTCGAGACATAAATATTGATATATTGAACCATGTTATTCGGACACCGGAAGTGTTCCGGATAGTTTCGGATAAAACCAGAGTGCCGGAGGGTTACCGGAACCCCCCGGGAAGTTATGGGCCTTAGTGGGCCTTAGGGGAGAGAGAGGGCCGCAGCCAGGAGGTGGCACGCCCACCCCCAAGGGGAGTCCAAATAGGACAAGGGGAGGGGGCGTGGCCCCTCTTTCCCTCTCCCTCTCCCTCTCCTAGTTGGACTAGGAAAGGGAGGGGGACCTACTCCTACTAGGAGTAAGATTCCCCCCTTGGGCGCGCCCCTTGTGTCTGGCCGGCCCCTCCTCCCCTCATTTATATACGGGGAGGGGGTACCCCATAGACACACAAGTTGATCTTTAGCCATGTGCGGTGCCCCCCTCCATATTTTTACACCTTGGTCATATTGTCACAGTGCTTAGGCGAAGCCGTGCGTCGGTAACTTCATCATCACCGTGAACACGCTGTCGTGCTGACGGAACTCACCCTCGGCCTCAGCTAGATCAAGAGTACGAGGGACGTCACCGAGCTGAACGTGTGCAGATCGTGGAGGTGTCGTGCGTTCGGTACTTGATCGGTTGGATCGCGAAGACGTTCGACTACATCAACCGCGTTACTTAACGCTTCCACTTTCGGTCTACGAGGGTACTTAGACACACTCTCCCCTCTCATTGCTATGCATCTCCTAGATAGATCTTGCGTGATCGTAGGTTTTTTTTGAAATACTGTGTTCCCCAACAGTGGCATCCGAGCTAGGTCTATGTGTATATGTTATATGCACGAGTAGAACACAAAGAATTGTGGGTGATAATAGTCATACTGCTTACCAGCATGTCATACTTTGATTCGGCGGTATTGTTGGATGAAGCGGCCCAAACCGACATTACATGACCGTGTTCATGAGACTGGTTCTACCAACGTGCTTCGCACACAGGTGGCTAGTAGGGTATCTGTTTCTCCAGCTTTAGTTGAATCGAGTGTGACTACGCCTGGTCCTTGTTGAAGGTTAAAACAGCACACTTGATGAAAAATCATTGTGGTTTTGATGCGTAGGTAAGAATGGTTCTTGCTAAGCCCGTAGCGGCCACGTAAAACTTGCAACAACATAGTAGAGGACGTCTAACTTGTTTTTACAGGGCATGTTATGATGTGATATGGTCATGACGTGATTATATAAATTGTTGTATGAGATGATCATGTTTTTTAACAAAATTATCAGCAACTAGCAGGATCCATATGGTTGTCGCTTTATTGTATGAAATGCAATCGCCATGTAATTGCTTTACTTTATCATTAAGTGGTAGCAATAGTCGTAGAAGCAATAGTTGGCGAGACGACAACGATGCTACGATGGAGATCAAGGTGTCAAGCCGGTGACAATGGTGATCATGACGGTCCTTTGGAGATGGAGATCAAAGGAACAAGATGATGATGGCCATATCATATCACTTATATTGATTGCGTGTGATGTTTATCCTTTATGCATCTTATTTTTCTTAGTATGGCGGTAGCATTACAAGTTGATCTCTCACTAAATTTCAAGGTACAAGAGTTCTCCCTGAGTATGCACCGTTGCTATAGTTCGTCGTGCTGAGACACCATGTGATGATCGGGTGTGATAAGCTCTATGTTCACATACAATGGGTGCAAGCCAGTTTTGCACACACAAAATAATCGGGTTAAACTTGACGAGCCTAGCATATGCAAATATGGCCTTGGAACACTGAGACCTAAAGGTCGAGCGTGAATCATATAGTAGATATGATCAAGATAGTGATGTTCACCATTGAAAACTACTCCATCTCACATGATGATCGGACATGGTTTAGTTGATATGGATCACTTGATCACTTAGATGATTAGAGGGATGTCTATGTAAGTGGGAGTTCTTAAGTAATATGATTAATTGAAATTTAGTTTATCATTAACTTAGTACCTGATAGTATTTTGCATGTCTATGTTGTTATAGATAAATGGCCCGTGCTACCTTTCCTTTGAATTTTAACGCGTTCCTTGAGAAAGCTAAGTTGAAAGATGATGGTAGAAACTACACGGACTGGGTCCATAACTTGAGGATTATCCTTGTTGTTTCACAGAAGAATTACGTCCTGGAAGCACCGCTTGGTGCAAAGCCCGCTACAGGAGCAACACAAGATGTTATGAACGTCTCGCAGAGCAAAGCTGATGACTATTCAATAGTTCAGTGTGCCATGCTTTACGGCCTAGAAGGGACTTCAACGACATTTTGAATGTCATGGAGCATATGAGATGTTCCAGGAGTTAAAGTTAATATTTCAAGCAAATGCCTGGATGAGACATATGAAGTCTCCAATAAGTTCTACAGCTGCAAGATGGAGGAGAATAGTTCTGTCAGTGAACATACACTCAGAATGTCTGGGTACCATAACCACTTGACTCAACTAGGAGTTAATATTCCTGATGATAGTGTCATTGACAGAGTTCTTCAATCACTGCCACCAAGCTACAAAAGTTTCTTGATGAATTATAATATGCAAGGGATGAATAAGACAATTCCCGAGCTCTTCGCGATGCTAAAAGCTGCGGAGGTAGAAATCAAGAAAGAGCATCAAGTGTTGATGGTCAACAAGACTGCTAGTTTCAAGAAAAAAGGGCAAAGGGAAGAAGGGGAACTTCAAGAAGAATGGCAAGCAAGTTGCTGCTCAAGTGGAGAAGCCCAAGTCTGGACCTAAGCCTAAGACTGAGTGCTTCTACTGCAAAGGGACTGGTCACTGGAAGCGGAACTGCCTCAGGTATTTGGCGGATAAGGAAGATGGCAAAGTGAAAGGTATATTTGATATACATGTTACTGATGTTTAGCTTACAAATGCTTGCAGTAGAGCCTGGGTATTTGATACTGGTTCAGTTGATAATATTTGCAACTCGAAACTGGGGCTACGGATTAAGCGAAGATTGGCTTAGGACAAGGTGACGATGCGTGTGGGAAATGGTTCTAAAGTCGATGTGATCGCGGCCGGCATGCTACCTCTACATCTACCTTCGAGATTACTATTAAACCTGAATAATTGTTATTTGGTGCCAGCGTTAAGTGTGAACATTATATATGTATCTTGTTTGATGTGAGACGGTTATTCATTTAAATCAGAGAATAATGGTTGTTCTATTTATATGAGTAATATCTTTTATGGTCATGCACCCTTGATGGGTGGTCTATTTTTATTAAATCTCGATAGTAGTGATACACATATTCATAGTATTGAAGCCAAAAGATATAAGTTTAATAGTGATAGTGCAACTTATTTGTGGCACTGCCGTTTAGTTCATATTGGTGTAAATCACATGAACAAACTCCATGCTTATGGGATTTTGGAATCACTTGATTATGAATCACTTGATGCTTGCGAACCATGCATCATGGGCAAGATGACTAAGACTCCGTTCTCCGGAACAATGGAACGAGCAATAGACTTATTGGAAATAATACATACTGATGTATGCGGTCCGATGAGTGTTGATGCTCGTGGCGGGTATCGTTATTTTCTGACCTTCACAGATGATTTGAGAATATATGGGTATATCTACTTGATGAAACATAAGTCTGAAACATTTGAAAAGTTCAAAGAATTTCAAGGTGAAGTGGAAAATCATCATAACAAGAACATTATGTTTCTTCGATCTGATCGTGCAGGTGAATATTTGAGTTATGAGTTTGGTCTTCATTCTAAACAATGCGGAATAGTTTCGCAACTCACACCACCTGGAACACCACAGCGTGATGGTGTCTCCGAACATCGTAACCGCACTTTATTAGATATGGTGAGGTCTATGATGTCTCTTACTGATTTACTGCTATCGTTTTGGGCTTATGCTTTAGAGACGGATGCATTCACCTTAAATAGGGCACCATGGAAATCCATTGAGACGACACCATATGAACTGTGGTTTGGCAAGAAACCCAAGTTGTCGCTTCTTAAAGTTTGGGGCTGCGATGCTTATGTGAAAAAGCTTCAACCTGATAAGCTCAAACCCAAATCAAAGAAATGTGTCTTCATAGGATACCCAAAGGAGACTGTTGGGTACACTACTAGGAAAACACTTATAGATAGAAGTTTACCAGTAGTGTTTGTTTATAACCCCACGCTACTACTAGTTAGTAGTAGCGCTGGCTATAAAGAGCGCTATTGGTATCAGTTAGCAGCAGCGCTTGTTACACAGCACCACGCTACTGCTAAGTGTAATACACCACACTCCCCGGTCAAAAAATAGCAGTAGCGCCTGTCGCCCAACCTGCGCTACAGCTAGTGGGCCTAGCAGTGGTGCTGGCCTATTTCCCATGCTGCTATTAAGCCACCTA
>NC_041392.1:122724502-122803646 GCF_002162155.2 Triticum dicoccoides | reverse complement strand
CTTTGGCCCTCTCGATCCCGCGCGCGCCGCCATTGATCCCCGCACTTCCGTCCCCCATGCCGGCCCTCCTCCCTGCGTCGGCCGCCCTCGCCCGCGCCAGCCCTCCTGCTCGCCGGCTGCCCAGCTCCCCCGCGTCGGCCTCCCTCCTCCGCCCGCCGCCCCGGCCCCCGCGCCGGCTCTCCTCCCACGCCGACCCTCCTCCACCGAGAGGTACTCCTCCCTCCTTCCTCCTCCCTCCCTCCCTAGTTATAGTTATTAGAGTAGTTATTTTGAATTCTGTAGTTGAAAAAATGTAGGCTATTAGAATAATTTAGGTTATGCATGATCGAACCCTTGCTTGGACAGATTAGGTATGAACCCTAGTTAATTCGTATGAACCCTAGGTTTTTAAATTTAGCTAGGTTTTTAAATTTAGCTAGGTTTTTAATTAGGTGTAGTTAATAGAATTTAGGTGTTTTAAGTTTATTTAAAAGAGTTTTAGGTGTTTTAGTTGTTTTAGGTGTAGTTAACAGAATTCGAAGTGCTTTAGTTGTTTTAGGTGTAGTTAACAGAATTCTAGGTATTTTTTAGTTAAAGCAATTGTGGTTATTTTTTGTAGTTAAAGCAATTTTTCCTGTTATATGCAAATCTGCAGTGGACATGTCATATTTTTCCGAGTGGCCTATATTTTGCCAGAAATGTCAATTCGTTTATGTTCTGGCAAATTTCAGGCGCTCGATATGTCCTGTTTTTAGCAAAGGTCATGCCAAATTTTGCTTATTGTGTTTATTAATTTTGTTTTCATAATTAAGCATTTTGTTCTCGACGTCGATGATGCCTATCCCGCATCCTCGTCGTCGACTCGGCGGAGGACTCCTGGTTGAGCCGAGGGGCAATGTCCGGGACTGGGCTCCACTGGGCTGGTACTGGGTTGTGCTACCTTCTGGTGAGCGCAGCTTAGTGAGGAGCCAGCCCGTCGTCGACCCAGAGCTTCTTTGGTGGCGGTCACGTGGGCTTGCATCGGTGGAGAGGCTTGAGTCCCCCGCGCAGTTGGTACAACACCGTGTCACGGAGGAGAATGCGCACGTCCAGCGCTACTTGGTTGCGTTGGCGAACGACCGGTTCTCCAATACCTGGCAGATTCTTTGGGGATCTCACCGGAGCTATGATCCGGTGATGGTTCCTTCTCTTTGGGTGTCCACCACGGCCCACTGAACCTAGAGGAGCTATTATTCAAGATGTATTAGTGATATTATATGATGATCTTTGCTAAAAACTACTATATATGTATTCAATGATGGATTATTAATTACCTATTAGTTATTTGCTTATTGAATGCAAAAGATGAGCGTGGTTTGTGCTACAAACTACTATATATGTATTCATGATGGATTATATGATGATCTTTGCTACAAACTACTACAAACTACAAATTTTAGGTGTTTTAGTTGTTATATGATGATCTTTGTTACAAACTACTATATATGTATTCGATGATGGATTATTACTTACCTATTAGGAAATGTCTGACGACGAAAGGGAATTCGCCTATACAATTCTGTGAACTCATCCAATTTTGGTTGCCTGAATTGGGAAGCCCTTTGCAAGGCGTATGATTTTCATGAGGGTATGCTTCTCACCTTTGATCTTGGTGATCCTGACATCGACGAAAATGATATGACCATTTGGGTCCTTGTTGACATGCTTCCAGTTCTACCGCTGTGTGAGTTTCTTAAACATATTTACTAAGTAATTTATATTATTTATTTCAAAATACTTGACAGTTTATTTCCATCGACATCTTATTTTCATTCTTCAAAAAATGTATGGAAAATGCTAGACAGAACCTACTACTACAATGATGAAGCACAATTAACTTATAAGGAGCAAGATGGTCTTATTGCATTTTTTACTGATATTGAGAATTACAATAGCTATTATCAAACTCCTCCACATTATGGTCAATACGTGCCACTAGTGCACGTGTTGAACTACGGCAACATCAATGGAGATATCATGGTAAAATTTTCTACTATTACGACATCCGTGCATCTTTTGCATAAATTCTTCTAAAACTAAACATATTGCTAACTACAAAGTTATTACTATGTTTTTGTACAGAAAATCTCGATGGATTGTGTGCCTCATCTGATGTTGATGAGAGGTCACGTTAATGTTATGAGCTTACGGCCACCATGGCCAGGTCAGCCGCAGTATCCACATCACTCCTGTCCATACCGGATTTCTAAAAGCGAGGAAGCCATGATAATAGATGATTTCAAAAAATGTTTGAACCATCGTAGAGAGCTACTTCGAAGCAACACTATGCGTAGGCCAAGACTTGGAGACAAGATGATCTCTGTTCTTTATTATGGAGAGTCAATTTTCCTTAATGCAGTGTCGATGCCTATCTTGTTTTATGATATTTTACCTAAGAGAGGGTAGAGTAGGTCCTATGAGAGGAGTAGGTCGTAGCTAGAATATGTTATTATGTGCTACAATGTGTTAGAGTTGATGATGATGAGGAGTTCTGATTATGACTAGTGACCAACTTGTTATATGATGTCTCATTGACGAACATTGTTTGATGGTGATGACAAGTGGTAATGAATATGCTATTTAAACAGACTAGTTCATGATGAGTTGTTATTGTATAAAAGATATATTTGTTTAAACATGTACAGTGCCAAAATGCTAAAAAAACATAAATGTTAGCAGTAGCGCGGGCCTGAAAACGCACTACTAGTACTTGAACTTACCAGTAGCGCTGGCCTATAAACGCGCTACTGCTACAAAATAGTTGTAGCGCCGTAGCAGTAGCGCTGGTGGCCGCGCTACTGGTAGCTCAAAAACCAGCGCTACTAGTAAGCATTTTCCTAGTAGTGGTACACCTTCTATCACAGATCCAAACGCAAGATATTTGTTTCTAAGAATGGATCCTTTCTAGAGAAGGAGTTTCTCTCGAAAGAAGTGAGTGGGAGGAAAGTAGAACTTGATGAGGTAACTGTACCTTCTCCCTTAATGGAAAGTAGTTCATCATAGAAATCAGTTCCAGTGATTCCTACACCAATTAGTGAGGAAGCTAATGATGATGATCATGAAACTTCTGATCAAGTTACTACCGAACCTCGTTGGTCAACCAGAGTAAGATCCGCACCAGAGTGGAACAGTAATCCTGTTCTGGAAGTCATGTGACTTGACCATGACGAACCTACGAACTATGAGGAAGCGATGATGAGCCCAGGTTCCGCGAAATGGCTTGAGGCCATGAAATCTGAGATAGGATCCATGTATGAGAACAAAGTGTGGACTTTGGTTGACTTGCCCAATGATCGGCAAGCCATAGAGAATAAATGGATCTTCAAGAAGAAGACTGATGCCGATGGTAATGTTACTGTCTACAAAGCTTGACTTGTTGTCAAAGGTTTTCGACAAGTTCAAGGAGTTGACTACGATGAGACCTTCTTGCCCGTAGCGATGCTTAAGTCCGTCTGAATCATGTTAGCAATTGCCGCATTTTATGATTATAAAATTTGGCAAATGGATGTGAAAACTGCATTCCTTAATGGATATCTTAAAGAAGAGTTGTATATGATGCAAACAAAAGGTTTTGTTGAAACAAAAGGTGCTAACAAAGTATGCAAGCTCCAACGATCTATTTATGGATGGGTACAAGCATCTCGGAGTTGGAATATACGCTTTGATAATGTGATCAAAGCATATGGTTTTATACAGACTTTTGGAGAAGCATGTATTTACAAGAAAGTGAGTGGGATATCTGTAGCATTTCTGATATTATATGTGGATGACATATTGTTGATCAGAAATGATACTAAATTTTTGAATAGCATGAAAGGATACTTGAATAAGAATTTTTCTATGAAAGACCTCGGTGAAGCTGCTTATATATTGGGCATCAACATCTATAGAGATAGATCAAGATGCTTCATTGGACTTTCACAAAGCACATACCTTGATAAAGTTTTGAAGAAGTTCAAAATGGATCAATCAAAGAAAGGGTTCTTGCTTGTGTTACAAGGTGTGAAGTTGAGTCAGACTCAATGCCTGACCACTAGAGAAGATAGAGAAAAAAATAAAGTCATTCCCTATGCCTCAGCCATAGGTTCTATCATGTACGCAATGCTGTGTACCAGACCTGATGTGTGCCATGCTATTAGTTTAGCAGGGAGGTACCAAAGTAATCCAGGAGTGGATCACTAGATAGTGGTCAAGAACATCCTAAAATACCTAAAAAGGACTAAGGGTATGTTTCTCGTTTATGGAGGTGACCAAGAGCTCGTCGTAAACGGTTACGTTGATGCAATCTTTGACACTGATCCGGATGACTCTAAGTCACAAACCGGATACATATTTTTATTGAATGGTGCAGCTGTCAGTTGGTGCAGTTCTAAGAAGAGCGTTGTGGCAGGATCTATGTGTGAAGCGGAATACATAACTGCTTAGGAAGCAGCAAATGAAGGAGTCTGGATGAAGGAGTTCATATCTGATCTAGGTGTAATACGTAGTGCATCGGGTCCAATGAAAATCTTCTATGACAATACTGGTGCAATTGCCTTGGCAAAAGAATCCAGATTTCACAAAAGAACCACACACATCAAGAGACGCTTCAATTCCATCCACGATTAAGTCAAGGAGGGAGACATAGAGATTTGCAAGATTCATACGGATCTGAATGTTGCAGACCCGTTGACTAAGCCTCTATCACGAGCAAAACATGATCAGCACCAAGACTCCATGGGTGTTAGAATTATTACTACGTAATCTAGATTATTGACTCTAGTGCAAATGTGAGACTGAAGAAAATATGCCCTAGAGGAAATAATAAAGTTGTTATTTATATTTCCTCATATCATGATAAATGTTTATTATTCATGCTAGAATTTTCTTAACCGAAAACTTAGTAGATATGTGAATACATAGACAAACAGAGTGTCCGTAGTATGCCTCTACTAGACTAGCTCATTAATCGAAGATGGTTAAGTTTCCTAGCCATGGACATGTGTTGTCATTTGATGAATGGGATCACATCATTAGAGAATGATGTGATGGACTAGACCCATCCATTAGCTTTGAACTATGATCGTTTAGTTTATTGCTATTGCTTTCTTCATGACTTATACAAGTTCCTATGACTATGAGATTATGCAACTCCCGAATACCGAAGGAACACCTTGTGTGCTATCAAACATCACAATGTAATTGGGTGATTATAAAGATGCTCTATATGTGTCTTTGATGATGTTTGTTGAGTTGGCATAGATCAAGATTAGGATTTGTCAGTCTGTGTATCAAAGAGGTATCACTGGGCCCTCTCGGTAATGCACATCACTATGAGCCTTGCGAGCAATGTGACTAATGAGTTAGTCACGGGATGATGCATTACGGAACGAGTAAAGAGACTTTCCAGTGACGAGATTCAAATAGGTATGTTGATACCGACGATCGAATCTCGAACAAGTAACATACCAATGAAAAAGGGAACAACGTATGTTGTTATGCGGTTTGATTGATAAAGATCTTCGTAGAATATGTAGTAACCAATATGAGAATCCAGGTTCCGCTATTGGTTATTGACCGGAGATGTGTCTCAGTCATGTCTACATAGTTCTCAAACCCGTAGGGTCTGCACGCTTAACGTTCAATGACGATATGTATTGCGAGTTATGTGATTTGATGTACCAAAGGTTGTTCGGAGTCCCGGATGTGATCACAGACATGACGAGGAGTCTCAAAATGGTCGAGACATACAAATTGATATATTGAACCATGTTATTCGGACACAGGAAGTGTTCCAGATAGTTTCGGATAAAACCGGAGTGCCGGAGGGTTACCAGACCCCCCCCGGGAAGTTATGCAGTACTAGGAAAAGGGCTATAGATAGGATTAATACTAATGGCGCACCTGTTGGTGATGCGCCATTAGTGTGGAAGACACTAATGGCGCACCTGAAACAGGGTGCGCCACTAGTATTAATTTTTTTTTCCATTTTTCCATACATACTAATGGCGCATCACGTAGACAATGCGCCATTACTAGTTCTAAGTAGTAATGGCGCACCTGGCAGAGAGTGCGCCATTACTGTAATTTTTTTCTTATTCTTTTTTTTTGCAAAACTACTAATGGCGCACCGTTTCACAGTGCGCCATTACTAGTTTAAACTAGTAATGGCGCACTATTAGGCGGTGCGCCATTAGTATATATATTTATATTTTTTACTTTTTTGCAAAACAGTAATATTTTTTGAACTCATGCATGAATATTTTTAAATTTCATGGGCACATTTTGAATTCATGAATAGTTTTTCAAATTTGATGATACTTTTCCATATTCATAAATGTTTTACCAGTTCACAAATGAATGCAACTAAAAATAAAAAAACAAATTTGATGATATTTTCAAATAATAAATTTGATGATATTTTTTCATATTCATAAATATTTTCAAATAACAAATTTGATGATATTTTTTAAAAAATTATTACTATTTTTTATAAAAAATTATTACTGTTTCATATTCATATTCATTTTCTAAAAACTTATTCGATGCAAAAAAAAATTTACTAATGGCGCACCGTTGGGTGGTGCGCCATTGATATACAAAAAAATAGTTACTTATGGCGCACCGCTGGGTGGCTGGGTGGTGCGCCATTGCTATCCAACAAAATAGTTACTTATGGCGCACCGCTAGGTGGTGCGCCATTGCTATCCAAAAAAAAGTTACTTATGGCGCACCGCTAGGTGGTGCGCCATTGCTATCCCTCCCCCGACTAAAATCCCCAATCCCCATCACGGTAGCCCCTCCACCATCCTCTGCCGCCCCAACAACCACTCCACTACTCCCGGCCACCACCGTCGTCGCCCCACTCCAGAGCAGCGCCGTCGAGCACCCGTTTGACAGGGAGCACCACCGTCATCATGGAGCCACTCCACCGGCAGCCACCATCCTCGCGCGCTTCCTCCTCGAGCAGGCTCCTCGCGATTTAGGGTTTGCTGGCGCCGCCGGCCACCGGCGCGGCCCCTCCTCAACCACCGCCACGGGAGCTTCCACCCACGCCCGCCTCCTCTTCCGTCTTCTCTGGCCGCCGCCCAGCTGCTCTCCACCGGCGCGGCCCCTCGTCGACCACCGCCAACGGCCAACGCAGGAGCCTCACCGCCCCCGGGTCCGCCTCGAGCAGCAGGAGCACCACCTCTGCCCGCATCCGCCATCCCCATCCACCTCGACCAGCAGGAGCACGCCTTGAGTCTCTGCTCTTCCCCTCCTCCCTGTAACCAGAGGTAAAGAAGCAAACTTACTTGCATATGCTGCTTCTATGTTTCTAATTCTTATGGATAAATCCCAGCATGAAAACATATGTGTAGATTTGTATGTTGTGTGTGTCCTCAACATGCATTATTTCCTGGTTATGTTGATACATAGCAGCTTGTGTGTGAAACATGTACTACTATTACTTCCTGGTTATGTTGATGTGAAGTGTGTGGCAGTTTACCTTTTATACATGCTTGATTGAAATTTGTGATGTGAAATGGATGAAAAAGAAAAAGGCAAATTGGGATATGCACACCACATAGCCATTTTATGCCAGTATATGCAAAGAAGAGGTTGAAAATCATAACAGGCCAGGGGGATGTTTGAACCGTAGAGGTTATGATAAAAATCTTGGAGAGAAGTTCTTGGCTAGGTTCTTTGGTTACTAGCTACTAGCATTGTTAGATGAGTTCTTATGCTATCTTGTGATAATTGTAGTAGATTATAGCTTGCTTCAGTTTGTCATCATAAGTTGGTTAATTAGATTTTAGATTTATAAGAAACAGGGTCACTAGGTGCACCCTATAGCTAGCAGCTCTTGATTGAGGAGATTATGTAGCCACCAACATCTGTGACTGAAGTTAGTGCATAGTTCACCTGGTCCTTAGTTGCCCATGAAAATGAAATTTTTTGCTTGCTGTAACAAGGTGATTGGTGAATGTGGATGATTTTTTTATCCTATAAACTCATTGTACTGCTACAAGAATTTGGTATCATCATGGTGTAATTGACTGCTTGAGAAAACTGGGTAATTTGGCAGTAGAAACAACTATTTTTACAGTCAAACAGTTCTTGATGCTTTGGTGCTCTTAGCTAGCTTAGTGGTGGGTCCCTTGGTGTCAGGCTGTGCTATCTATACATTCATGCCCTTTTTGTATTGTGATGCTGCTTGATAATTTGGCAGTAGAAACAACTACTTGGGAATTTTGTCAACTTGTGATGCTGCTATTGTACCCCGAGAGGCCCTTGAGTTTGCCGGAATGTCGATTAACTTCTGTTCCGACAAATTCGGGTACTCCATATGTCCTATTTTCAGCAAAGGTCATGCTGAAATTTTCCGTGAATTTTAGCATGACTTTGCTAAAAATCGGACATATGAGGTACTTGCTACTAATGCATGGGCCGGGGTATCTTAGTACTTAGTTAAGTAGGATCAACTACCCCTTTATTCTTGCTGCATTAAACCATAGGTGGCAATAGAGCCAAGTGATTAGTGCCAAGTGATTAGGCCCAACCTAGGGTGCCTCGGCATCCATAAACCCTTAATGATGAAAACTTAACTTGGCTGGCCCGGATGCCTCGGTGTCGATGAGAACCTAAATGATGTATGCTTAGGCTTTTAGGGTGCCTCGGCGTCGACAAACCCTAAATGATGAAAGCTTAGGCTTTTAGGGTGCCTCGGTGTCGACAAACCCTAAATGATGAGACCATGATCTTGTTCCTTGACAATAACCAACTTTTTGACCAAACTTTTTTCCTATTTAGAGCTAAACATGGTCCACAACGATGAGGCCGGTGGTTTGGGCGGCAAGAAATTCTGGGAGCTATCACAGGAGATGGAGGAACAACCTCACCGCTATGAGGATGCCGCGGAAGACACCGATCTTGATTACACAACCCCTAGTGCCGTCGGGGATGACACCACTGATGGTGCCGCCGAGGATGCCACCACTGATGATGGTGGCGCACACACAGATGGCAGCCAACCGAAGAAGCAAAGGAAGGACCAGCGCCCGAATGCGCTCCGCACCCTCAAGGAGGAATTCACTCAAGTGGACTCCGACAGGAATCCAACAGAGCCCAAACATATAGTCAAGGGGTACTCGCTTCAGCTCGGGTGCATTCTCCGAAGCACCGTCTCGATCAACACCGAGAGCCTTAGGCATAAGGACCGAGGGAATTTGCGCAACCTCCTCTTCACGAAGCTGCACGAACGATACAAGTTCCCTGCCGAATTTGAAAACACACGCCTCTCAGGGAATAACGTGAACAGTGCCGCCCTCACGAAGATGAGCACGACCCTATCTACTTGGAAAAGCGTGGTGAAGAGAATGATTGATAAAGGTGATAATTATGAGAAGATCAAGGCGAAATATCCTTTGATGAGCGAAGATGAGTACAAGGAGTTCAAGATCAAGTGCGAGAGCAGTGCAACCTCCGAATCAAGTCAGTGGGGGAAAGAAATGCGGGAGTTGAACTTAGGGGAACACAAACTCGGTCCCGGCGGTTACAGAGTGGCGGAGCCTATATGGGACAAGGAGGACGCGGAGCGTGCCGAGCAAGGCCTACCGCCCCGCTTCGAGAAATACAGCGGTGACAAGCAGACCAGGAACTATGTTAGGGCCCGGTACAAGGAGGACCCGATAACAAAGGAGCTTACCACGGATCCGAAGACCAGGGCGCTTGAGCTTCTTCTGGTAAGGAATACACCCCCGCGTAATTAGCTCCATATGGTTGCACTCTAATTAATCCCCAATATTTCTAAATGGTTCACGTTCCTTTCGCCGGACACTGAAAGCAGTAGCGCGGGGTCGTCTAAGAGCTCCCCTTTCGACACCCCTTTAAATAGGGCGTTGAACATAATGAAAAACAAGGATAAGCTCACTAAGCCGACATCAGCTGGTCGTGTGGCCGGCAAAGGCTTGTCCACAAAATGGGGGTCATACTATACTGCTGGTGTGCGGAAGGAGAAAAAGACCAGCTCGGAAAGCCAGACGCGCGAGGTTGAAGAACTCAAGGCACAAGTGGCGCGGATTCTGGAGCTTGTCCAAGAGCAAGTGCAACAACAACTTGGAATGACGCTCAACGCTATGGTGCCTACGTTGATTCATGGGCTGACGACGTGGATTGCGGGCGGCCAACAGGGGCCTCCCCTGATTCCTAGCTTCACGGCCAGCAACTCGCACAGCGCGCAGGCGGCGCCATTGGTGTCTCCGGTGGCGCCATTGGTGTCTCCGGCGGCGGCGCCATTGGTGTCTCTGGCGGAGGCGGTATTCGTGTCTCCGGCGCCGGCACGGGCATTGGAGCTTAATGCACCTGGGTGTACGCCAGCCGGCACCTCGCCAGCAAGCGCCCCCTCCGTCAGTTGCACGCCCGCCGTTGGCGGTGCGTCGACATTAGCCGAGCTCGACGGCATCACGGTAACCAAGCGTCTCGGCCGATGACTTCATCTCCTTGCCTTTGACTGGGCATCCCTGACGCCCTGTACATGTTTTTGCAGGGCACCGCCGACGTTCCTTGCACTCTTCTGCATTTCGTGGGCGCCGAGTTGGTCGATGTCGCCAAGGGCAGAATCGTTGAAACGGGCAACCCCATGTTCCACGGTAATCCGATGCCACCCACAATGTATAGGGTTGAAGTGGTTCGGGTGCTGCCAGGGTGCGACGAGCTGTTACCTCCGATTCGTCCCGCTGGGGCCGACGAAGAAGATGAGATGACCCTCAGCACCTGCGTAAACTGGCCCCTGCTTTGGCCGAAGAGCCAGATTCGTTTGGGGGCGGGGGACACCACCCCACAGACAAGACCGCCAGTCGTGCCGGCGCCAAGCCATGGCAAGAACGCCGCAACACTACCGGACCCGCCGGACATCCCTATGGCACAGGATCCGGACAGCCCTATGGCACAAGATCCGGACGGCAACGACAATGACGACGGTACATTTACCAAAGTTGATAAGTACTTTGCCAAACATCGGTACGCTGACGAGTTCTGCAGGCCTCTTTCTCAAGAACCCAACCAAGACGACTGCGATCTAGCTGGTACGGCGGAGAAATCCAATTGCAACAGGTGTCGTCTGGCGTTCAGTTCTCAGGACACGCCTCCAGCTCCCGCCCTCACCGAGCCTCAGATAGCTGAGGTGCGAAATATTATCAGCCCCAACACGCTCAAGAAGGCGATCTATGAGCAGAACTCGGTCCCATTACAGGAGATCAAGAAGAAGGGACGGAAACGAAAGACTAACAAGGGCGCCGGTGCGAGCCAGCCGACACCGAGTTCGATCCGTGCTCAGGACGGGCCACCTTCACCTAAGGATATCTCGAGGAGGGTGCATGTGGCGGGTAGGGCGATGCTACCGCCAAATATACTGAATGCTGCAACCGGTGCAACCGGAGTCTGCACGACAATGTTCTTTCTTTGGAGAAGCGGCATCTCAGAGAGAAGGATGTGGCATACCCGGTTTTCGTGGCCAAGGTGCCAGAGGGAAAGGGCTTTGTGGATGGCGACATCGGGGGTACGATCATCCTACAGTTTGATGACATCTTTGCTATGTTTAACCTTCATCCGCTGCATTACACCTTCGTTCGGCTGTTTTCGCTGAGTATGGAGATGCGGATCATTAAAGACAAAACCTCAAACATCGTGATAGTCGACCCCTTCTACATGTGTGCCAAGCACTTGAGCAGCGCTGGGGACCGCCAAGTTGCGAGTTCACACCTCGAAGGCGTCATTCTGGCAAACCCAGATAAGGATAACTTCCTTGTGCCTTACTTTCCCAAGTCATCCCTTAACCGCCCCGTAACATATGATTTCTTAGATTTCGATCGTTTTTTTCTAACATTCCGTGTTCTGTGCAGTGATACACATTGCACACTCATCCTCTAAAGCCCGAAATATTCCATGGCCACGTATTTAGACCCGAACCGTAACTCCAAGATAGACTACACAAATGTCAAGCAAGTTCTTGATGATGTTCTCCCCGCCTACGCCAAATCTGGAGGCACCTTCACCAGGGCAGTTCGTAGGTACGGCAAGCACGTGTTTGCCCACAATACTAAGTTCTGCTGCATCAAGCAGCCGCCTGGCAGTCAGAAGGATGCCTACTACACCCTCCATCACATGTGGGCGATCGTAAGGAACCATCATCAACTTCTGCTACCAGATGATCTCAAAGATTGGGCCACGAGCTTGTCGGCAGTCCAGGACGCGGACCTCAGACAAGAATTCTTTCGCATCCAGTCGGAGTTTGCGGACATCATCCATCAAGATGTCCTTCATACCTCGGGGCAGTTCTTCCTCAGATATCAACCGTCCAATAGTGAGATAGATGTAATGCTACAAATGCAGGGTGACAACGACCGCGATTTCATGACCATCACGACAGACGGCGGCTTCATCCACGTTCCTGTCCGATGAGTTGAGTCGAAAGTAGTGATGTGTAGTTATGAAACATTGATTGGCTCATGTTGTAATTATATTTTAATGAATTCGTATGTCTCTTTGGTTTGGACAGTCGTTGAACTTAGATGTAATCGATGCTATTTATTTGTAGGACCATGAATCGTGCTATTAATGTCTTGCTTTTCTCTTCCGATCCTTTTGTTGCATACTTACATATTGCTTATGTATTGTCTATTGTTTGGTGTGCATGAAGATGCCGTCGTATGTCGTCTACAAGGGTAAGGTTCCCGGAGTCTACGACGACTGGGAGGAGTGTCGGAGAAAGGTTCACCGTTTCAGCGGTAATAGTTACAAAGGGTACACCACTAGGGCGGATGCCGAATCTAGATACGCCCGCTATCTAGCGGGAGAGAGGAGGGAGCGTTGGAGGAACCGGATGAAGACCAGTTTGATCGCGATGATGCTCATCGTGATGACCACAACTCTCTTCTATGTGATGGTAGTTTAGATGATCGATATCGACTTGTAATGTGAAGACAAACTCGGTACTCGCGGTCTTGAGACTTGTAACGTTTTATCTTTGTTCGGTCTTTTGAATTCGGAGACTAATATGATGAATTGTATTCGGAGACTAATCTTCTATTGTATTCGATGAATCTGATGTTGCTGTCTATATTCTGTCTAATAATATATTTTATATTCTGTCTAATAATATATTTTATAACCTGCGCAAAAGTCAGAAAAGAAAAAAAACAAATATTCATACTAATGGCGCATCACCACCAGGTGCGCCATTAGTATGCCAAAGGATACTAATGGCGCATCGACAGAGAATGCGCCATTAGTATGACAAAGCCATGCTTACGTATGCCCCCCCGGGAGGCACACTAATGGCGCATGTTGTTACATACTAATGGCGCACTAGTTGGTGCGCCATTAGTATACCAGATACTAATGGCGCACCCGTGGTGCGCCATTAGTAAGATATACTAGTGGCGTGCTACTAATGGCGCACTGGTAATGCGCCATTAGTAGGCAAAGCCAGTGCGCCATTAGTAGGCCTTTTCCTAGTAGTGATGGGCCTTAGTGGGCCTTAGGGGAGAGAGAGGGCCACTACCAGGAGGTGGCGCTCCCCCCCAAGGGGAGTCCGAATAGTACAAGGGGAGGGGGCGCGACCCCTCTTTCCCTCTCCCTCTCCCTATCCTTCCTTCTTCTCCTAGTTGGACTAGGAAAGGGGGGACCTACTCCTACTAGGAGTAGGATTCCCCCCCTTGGGCGCGCCCCTTGTGGCTGGCCGACCCCCTCCTCCCCTCCTTTATATACGGGGGAGGTGGGCACCCCATAGACACACAAGTTGATCTTTAGCCGTGTGCGGTGCCCCCCTCCACAGTTTTACACCTCAGACATATTGTCTTAGTGCTTAGGTGAAGCCCTGCGTCGGTAACTTCATCATCACCGAGCTGAACGTGTGCAAATCACGGAGGTGTCGTGCATTCGGTAATTGATCGGTTAGATCGCGAAGACGTTCGACTACATCAACTGCGTTACTTAACGCTTCCGCTTTTGGTCTACGAGGGTACGTAGACACACTCTCCCCTCTCATTGCTATGCATCTCCTAGATAGATCTTGCATGATCGTAGGAAATTTTTTGAAATACCGCGTTCCCCAACAATAACGTGACGTTCTTTTGCATCAAGGGATTGTGCATCCAAAAATAAAAGCGCATGACAACCTCGGTTTCCCTCTGCGAAGGGCCTATCTTTTACTTTTATGTATTTACTTTTTATGCAAGAGTCAATAGTGTTCTCCTCTATTCCTTTTTATTTCTCTCTTTTGCAAGCATCATGTGGTGGGAAAAGATCTAGGCACATATATCCAGTTGGATATGAGTGATCATGAGTTATTATTCTTGACATCACTCTTGAGGTGAATAAGTTGGGAGGCGAAATCATAAGCCCCTATCTGTCTATGGTCTGGCTGAAACTATTTGCTTCATATATATATATATGTATATGTTGTGAGTGTTAGCAATCATAGAAGACTAAATGATGGTTGAGTATGTGGACATGCTAAAAAGCTTCGACATGAGACACTTCCTGAAAATTTGATGGATTGCAATTCCATTGTTGACTGAGAACATAGTTTGTTAGTTTTTGAGAAAGTTTATGCCTTATACTTCGATGTCGTGATGAATTATTACTTTCTCATAAGAAGTTTTATGGTATTGAACATTGTTGTTATAATAATGATCATGATGCTTTTATGTCCATATTTTGTTTTTATCGACACCTCTCTCTCTATCCCCCCCTCTCTCTAAGCATGTGGACATGATTGTCGATATCGGCTTTCGCTTGAGGACAAGCGAGGTCTATGCTTGTGGGAGTTGATACATCCATTTTGCATCGTGTTTTCCTACTTAATTTATAGTATTTTCAATCAATGTAACACTTCGTGGAGCAATTCTAATTCATTTTTCTCTTAATATGCAAGATTTACATGAAGAGGGAGATTGCCGGCAGTTGGAATTCTGAACCTAAAAATGCTACGTCATAGATACCTATTCTGTACATCTACAAATGTGATGGAATTTTACGGAGATTTATTTTGGAATATATAAAAATTATTGGAGAAAAGAAGTACCAGAGGGGGTCACCCAGGTGCCCACCAGGCACAAGGGCGCGCCTACCCTCCTTGGCGCGCCCTGGTGGGTAGTGGGACCCCTGGCCAACCTCTGGTTCCCATCTTCTGGTATATAAGCTCATTTTCCCTAGAAAAAAAATAAGGAGAGGACTTTCGGGACGGAGCGCCGCCATCTCGGGGAGGAACTTGGGCAGGAGCACTTTTGCTCTCCGGCGGAGAGATTCCGCCGAGGATACTTCCCTCCAGGAGGGGGGAAATGGAAGCCGTCATCATCACCAAAAACCCTCTCATCGCGGGAGAAGGCGAATCTTCATCAATATCTTCAACAACACCATCTCTTCTCAAACCCTGGCTCATCTCTTGTATTCAATCTTTGTATCAAAACCTCAGATCGGTGCATGTGGGTTGCTAGTATGTTGATTACATCTTGTAGTTGATGCTAATTGGTTATCTAGTGAAAGATTATATGTTTAGGTCTATTATGATATTCAATACCCCTCTGATCTTGAGCATGAATATGTTTTGTGAGTAGTTGCTTTTGTTCTTGGGGACATCGAAGAAGTCTTGTCATAAGTAATCAGTTGAATTTGATATTCATTCGATATTTTGATGGTATGTATGTTGTTGATTCCCTTAATGGTGTTATGTGAACGTCTACTACATGACACTTCACCATCTTTGAGCCTAAGGGAATGCATTGTGGAATGTTCATTAGATGATGGGTTGCTAGAGTGACAAAAACTTAAAGCCTTGTTTATGCGCTATTCCATACAGGGCTGATTTGGATCCATATGTTTAATGTATGGTTAGATTTTATCTTAGTTCTTATTTCATAGTTGCGGATGCTTGCGAGAGGCGTTCATTATAAGTGAGAGGTTTGTTCAAGTAAGAACAGTACCCAAGCACCGGTCCACCTACATATCAAATTATCAAAGTAGCGAACGTGAATCAAACGAACATGATGAAAGTGACTAGATGGAATTCCCGTGTGTCCTCAAGAACCTTTTACTTATTGTAAGAGATTGTTATGGCCTGTCCTTTGCAACAAAAGGATTGGGCTACCTTGCTACACTTTTGTTACCATTAATATTACTTACTCGTTACAGATTATCTTGCTATCAAACTACTCGTTACCGATCATTTTTAGTGCCTGCAGAAAATACCTTGCTGAAAACTGCTTGTCATTTCCTTCCGCTCCTGGGTGGGTTCGACATTCTTACTTATCGAAACGACTACAATTGAGCCCCTATACCTGTTGGTCATTAGTGTTAGGCAGCTACATTAGAGAGGAGGCATGTCGAGCATTAGGGGTGGGCACCGGCGGTTTTAGATTGGGATTTATGGCTGCCAAGAGGAGGTGGGGGATGGGCGGCGTTGCATAAGAGAGACAAGGGTTTTTTTGTGAGAGCTTGGAGCGGAGTTGTGGACACATGTTTATAGAAGTGCGACTTCTGGTCACGCATGCATCAGAGATAGATTGAAAAATTGATGTATAAAAGGCACACAATCATCACCAAATTATCCATTTATAGGAGAGGAGAAATGGCGTACGAGGACAGAATGGGAACTCATAAGGTATGTCATGTTTTAATATACATTTATCTTAATGTTGCAGTAATGGCGGGATGCAATAGAATTAAGGTTATTGGATAGTTTGAAACGAGTGTAGGTCATGAAGAATGGAGGCAAGTTTGGTGGGAATATTGCTGCCATAGTTGATGATTGATACTAGTTTGCGTGAGATTTCAATTCTATTTCCAATGATAATTGACCTAGGGAAGATAATGTACTGCCTCATGAATTGGCGAAAATATCTGGAACCTCTATTTTTCATATTTAATACACTACATTGGAAGACATGTGCTCAAATTTAGACACTTCTAGGTTTAGAAAATAGTAAAAAAAAGTCAACCATTTTTCTTACTTACTATATGTGTGGCAGGCGGCCGGGAATGTCGGGCACTACTAACTTTTCAAAAAAATTGGGGGAGGGGGGATATGCGTGAGTAACCGAAACATTGTTGTGGCTGGCATAGTCTCTGCCCACCATTGGTGCACGACAAAGTAGTGGCAGACAATAGTCTGTTGCGGGCCACTACTCCTTTCATCCCACAGCTAAATTTGCAAAAATTTGCGAGTGACGGGTGGACTATTTCGGCCCCCACTGTCGTCACCATAGCAGTGGCCGGCAAGAGTTTCTTCCGACCACTAGTACATTTCCAGAATAGCTGTTGAGGTTACCTAGCTCTACCCGTCACTAATTTGAGCCCACTTATTATCCTTTTCCTAGTAATGTGATTAGTCCTCACATAGCTTATAACTAGCATAGCCCGCGTGGCGGCACGCCGCGCCGGTCAATACATTGTGTTTATATAGATCATAAAGGGCAGTATTATATTTGTAACGATAGAACTGACTATTGCTAGAACCCAGAAAAAGTATATACGATAAGTCAAGTAATAAAAGATGGGAAAGGGGTACATTTATTGCAGCTATGCATGATACATACTGATGAACGGAAGGGTGCACGCTGATACATTACTAAACAGTATAACATAGTGAGTTAGGAGCCTCTCCACAGCGTGTTAAGTCTCTAAACCATTGAATCACTCTAATGTGGGGGTAGTGGGCCTAAATCATACCTCCACAGCGTTTTAAGTTTTCTTTTGCTAGGTCTATTCCTACGGAACTGCTTCTCTATTCCTTCGTCCATGATGTGCCGCCACCGTGGAGGAATAGACCAAGAAGGAGAATAGCAAACGTAGTATGATTTAGGCTGGGCATAGTGAGGGTATTTTAGCCGATATTGTGCACTCGGGAATGGCATACATGCTGATGTGGCAGAGAATTAAAGAAGAGAAATATGGTTAGAGTAACATAGGTAGATATCGTCAGATAATAAATGATATACTACTTAGTGTCATGCATAGCCATAAATAAGATCATCTATGATACTACTCTTTGATATACTATGCACTATGAAGGTAATATCATACATCAGTATCATATGCATGATACTACTATATGATAATCCCCACTATGAGTAGCCTTAGATCAGCTCGGTCGACTCGAGGTCATCAAGCATTCACGCACCATTTCGTGGGCCACTACTCCACAGAATGAGCTTCGGATTATGTCCGTAATCGGGCTGTCAAAGGCCCAGGTCCAGGCGAATGTGCATGTTTACAGGCCCGAGTTTTCTTTTGCTAGGTCTATTCCTCCAGAATTGCTTCTCTATTCCTTCATCCGTGATGCGCTGCCGTTGTCCTCCGTCCCATCAGCGAGCTTCTGCTCCGGGCCTGCCTCCCCGCTGATGACCTTTCACACCAGGTACTATCCTCCGAAGGCCCCTTCTTTGATGTTTTTAATGCAATGTCCTGAAGCATTCCTTCGTGGCAGCTGCGACGGCCGCCCGTGCCGTCGGAGTCCATCGTCGGCTGTCCTCCTCTTGCATCCGTCTCCACCCCCTTTCCTTTTTTTCAGGTTTGTCCTACTGCATGTCCATGTCATCCTTTCCTTCTTCCCATCTGGCTTCACCTTGGATATTCTTGTTTCAGGAATTATCGAGCTCAACGGTATGAATTGCTCTACTAGGTTTGGATTTGGCGAGAGGGCCACATGATGCTGCATCTTCTTGATTCCCCATGTACGACGTCCCATCTATTTTTACTTTGTTTATTATGCTTTGTTTTCTTAGTCTATAGCAGCAGGATCAGGGGCAAGCTTAGATTCATCTTCGGTGATGGCCGATGATTGATCGATTGTTGGCTAGAGGAGAATTTACTATGATTTAGATGTAAATGAGGTTCTGATCTATATATCTTTTGTGGGAAACATCATGGGAGTTTTTTTAATAATTTGCAAGATTTTAGTATGCTAACATGAGATTTAGAAATAAAATAAGGAGTATATGGTAAAAAATTAAACCAATGTCTCTCATAATCCTCCGTTGAATTGCAATATTTTCATGTATGGAAGAACCTTTTTTATCAAGCTGGAAGAACTTTTGAAAAATATGTTGACACATTTTCTTAATTTTCCACTCGAAATTTTTGCTACCCATTGTGGTAA
Organism: Triticum dicoccoides; assembly: GCF_002162155.2. Classification (NCBI taxonomy): domain Eukaryota; kingdom Viridiplantae; phylum Streptophyta; class Magnoliopsida; order Poales; family Poaceae; genus Triticum; species Triticum dicoccoides. Next base: position 122,784,511 of record NC_041392.1, on the reverse strand, counting down.
ATTTAGGAACTACTACTTTACAGAAGTTCTATTAGCACTGTTGGGTAAAAAGCCTTTCCTTTGTCACTTCAAGTGTGTAGTAGTTGTAGCCTCGCCTTCTTGATACGTTATGATGTATGTAGTTGAGGTTCTTAAATAAATTGTTTCATGCAAAGCAATTTAGAGACGAAAATTTCAGTTTGGTCTGTACATAGCAAGGGACCATCCACCAAGTTGAAACAAACACCCAACATAGCCGAAAATAAGGAACTTAAGGACGATGCTTCTAAATAAAATTTAATAAACTTTCTTATTCCATAACATAAAAACAGTTAACTAAAGTTTACATGGAACACCAGGTATTTTCATGGAAAATAATAATAATAATAATAATAATAATAATAATAATAATAATATAAGTGTATAACCGTGTCAACCATTTGCCCTTATGCCTAGCCTGTAACACCTAGTATTTTCTTAGAGATTTGGTATCTTTATGTCACAAACAGTAAGGATATGTCAAAATCTTTTTTTCTTTTGCAAAATACCAATACTGATCATTGGTTGATCTCCAAAGATCGTTGTGGGGACGCACCAGGTGCTCATCGTTGGAGCAACCTACCTCTGATGAATGCATGTGCCAAATACCAAGATCAACAGTATACGGCACCTCGGTTGGGATCCCTGCAATGCAGCTGCTTGATACGTCTCCAACGTATCTATAATTTTTGATTGTCCCATGCTATTATATTATCAACCTTGGATATTTTATATGCATTTATATGCTATTTCATATGATTTTTGGGACTAACCTATTAACCTAGAGCCCAGTGCCAGTTTCTGTTTTTTTTCTTGTTTTAGAGTATCGCAGAAAAGGAAAATCAAACGGAGTCCAATTGACCAGAAACTTCACGGAACTTATTTTTGGACCAGAAGAAGCCCACGGAGTATCGGAGTTGGACCAGGCGAGTCTCGGGCTACCCACGATGGTGGGGGGCGCGCTCACCCCCCTGGGCGCGCCCCCTGCCTCGTGGACAGCCTGGAGGTCCACCGTCGTACTTCTTCCTCCCATATATACCCATATACCCTAAAAACTTCGGTGAGCACAATAGATCGGGAGTTCCGCCGCCAGAAGCCTCCGTAGCCACTGAACACCAATCTGGACCCGTTCCGGCACCCAGCCGGAGGGGGAATCCCTCTCCGGTGGCCATCTTCATCATCCCGGTGCTCTCCATGACGAGGAGGGAGTAGTTATCCCTCGGGGCTGAGGGTATGTGCCAGTGGCTACGTGTTTGATCTCTCTCTCTCTCTCTCTCTCTCTCGTGTTCTTGAAGTGGTACGATCTTAATGTATCGCGAGCTTTGCTATTATATTTGGATTCTATGATGTTTCTCCCCCTCTACTCTCTTGTAATGGATTGAGTTTTCCCTTTGAAGTTATATTATCGGATTGAGTCTTTAAGGATTTGAGAACACTTGATTTATGTCTTGCGTGCGATAACCGTAGTGACAATGGGTTATTCTATTGATTCACTTGATGTATGTTTTGGTGATCAACTTGCGGGTTTCGCCCATGAACATATGCATATGGGTTGGCACACTGTTTTCGTCTTGACTCTCTGGTAGAATCTTTGGGGCACTCTTTGAAGTACTTTGTGTTGGTTTGAATAGATGAATCTGAGATTGTGTGATGCATGTCATATAATCATACCCATGGATACTTGAGGTGACATTGGAGTATCTAGGTGACATTAGGGTTTTGGTTGATTTGTGTCTTAAGGTGTTATTCTACTACGAACTCTATGATAGATTGAACGGAAAGAATAGCTTCATGTTATTTTACTACGGACTCTTGAATAGATCGATCAGAAAAGATAACTTTGAGGTGGTTTCGTACCCTACCATAATCTCTTCGTTTGTTCTCCGCTATTAGTGACTTTGGAGTGACCCCTTGTTGCATGTTGAGGGATATTTATATGATCCAATTATGTTATTATTGTTGAGGGAACTTGCACTAGTGAAAGTATGAACCCTAGGCCTTGTTTCAACGCATTGCAATACCATTTGTGCTCACTTTTACCATTAGTTACCTTGCTGTTTTTATATTTTAAGATTACAAATACCTATATCTACCATCCATATACCCTTCTATTACCATCTCTTCGCCGAACTAGTGCACCTATACAATTTACCATTGTATTGGGTGTGTTGGGGACACAAGAGACTCTTTGTTATTTGGTTGCAGGGTTACTTGAGAGAGAACATCTTCATCCTACGCCTCCTACGGATTGATAAACCTTAGGTCATCCACTTGAGGGAAATTTGCTACTGTCCTACAGACCTCTGCACTTGGAGGCCCCACAACGTCTACAAGAAGAAGGTTGTGTAGTAGACATCACTGCTTTTCAAGTAATGCCCAATAAATGGAACAACCAAACTGGTTTCTTCAAGCAAATTGTCACACGATTCTCAAAGTCTCCAAAGCAAAATCATATTTATGGTGGCAAAAACATAACGCCAACTACCTTCACATAACAGAGATCACTGAGCATTATTTCTCTATAAACTTTGATTCAACATATAGATCAGGAAAATGTTCAGAATAACTTAAGTGGCTGTCTTAACAAATAACAAATAATAATAGTTTAACTAAAAAAGAGGTATACAATTCCATGTCTTATAACTTACGTCAGCAATGAAGTTGGTGAGCTTCTTTCATCGGCTACTAATAATCAAAGAGGCCAACTCAAATTGTTGACGGCTCAAGTGATAAAAAATTAACCATGAAAACAAGGGTGTGTGAATTGGACAACATAAATTCATATAGCCGCACGCTGAATCCATGGTGAGGAAGATTCAGAGAATGTTGATTTGAGACTGAAGCTCAACTCTATTTAAATTAACAACTTGAGTCCAAGTCTTGAAAGTAAACAAAAGACGTAAGCACATAGTCAGTGCGGCAGCGCTCCAATATGTAATCCCTACAGGCCAAAACTTCTGCTTGATCATCCAGAGCTTGGTTCAACACCCTCCACACCTGCGAGGCTAAATGTCGATCAGCTCAAGCTCACTGCTCTGCCCTGGGACTCCGTTGTAGATGCTGATCAATTTAGGGACGTAGAACCTATTGGCCCATAGGTAATGTGATATGTCTTTGTTGTATCTACTTTTCCAAACACTTTTGCCCTTGTTTTGGACTCTACCTTGCATGATTTGAATGGAACTAACCCGGACTGACATTGTTTTCAACAGAATTGCCATGGTGTTATTTATGTGCAGAAACAAAAGTTCTCGGAATGACCTGAAACTCCACGGATCGTATTTTTGGAAATAATAAAAAATACTAGCAAAAGATCAATGCTAGGGGGGCCACACCCTAGCCACGAGGGTGGGGGCGCGCCTGCCCCCCTGGGCGCGCCCCCTACCTCGTGGGCCCCTGGAGCTCCTCCAACCTCAACTCCAACTCTATATATTCACTTTCGGGGAGAAAGAAATCAATTAGAAAGATTCATCGTGTTTTACGATACAGAGCCGCCGCCAAGCCCTAAAACCTCTCAGGAGGGCTGATCTGGAGTTCGTTTAGGGCTTCGGAGAGGGGAATCTGTCGCCATCGTCATCATCAACCATCCTCCATCACCAATTTCACGATGCTCACCGCCGTGCATGAGTAATTCCATCGTAGGCTTGCTGGACGGTGATGGGTTGGATGAGATTTATCATGTAATCGAGTTAGTTTTGTTAGGGTTTGATCCCTAGTATCCACTATGTTCTGAGATTGATGTTGCTATACTTTGCTATGCTTAATGCTTGTCACTAGGGCCCGAGTGCCATGATTTCAGATATGAACCTATAATGTTTTCATCAATATATGAGAGTTCTTGATCCTATCTTGCAAGTCTATAGTCACCTATTATGTGTTACGATCCGTTAACCCCGAAGTGACAATAATCAGGATACTTACCGGTGATGACCGTAGTTTGAGGAGTTCGTGTATTCACGATGTGTTAATGCTTTGGTCCGGTACTCTTTTAAAAGGAGGCCTTAATATCCCTTAGTTTCCGCTAGGACCCCACTGCCACGAGAGGGTAGGACAAAAGATGTCATGCAAGTTCTTTTCCATAAGCATGTATGACTATATTCGGAATACATGCCTACATTACATTGTTGAATTGGAGCTAGTACTGTGTCACCCTAGGTTATGACTGTTACATGATGAACCGCATCTGGCATAATTTTCCATCACTGATCCATTGCCTACGAGCTTTCCATATATTGTTCTTCGCTTATTTACTTTTCCGCTGCTATTGTTACAATCACTACAAAATACCAAAAACATTACTTTTGTTATCATTACCTTTTGCTACCATTACTACTACTATCATATTACTTTAATACTAAATACTTTGCTGCAGATATTAAGTTTCCAGGTGTGGTTGAATTGACAACTCAGCTGCTAATACTTGAGAATATTCTTTGACTCCCCTTTTGTTGAATCAATATATTTGGGTTGAATACTCTACCCTCGAAAACTGTTGCGATCCCCTATACTTGTGGGTTATCAAGACTATTTTCTGGCACTGTTGCCGGGGAGCATAGCTCTATTTCGAGTCATTTGGGATTTATATCTGCTCATCATTATGAAGAACTTGAAAGATCCAAGAACCAAGATTTATCCCTCAACTACGAGGGGAGGTAAGGAACTGCCATCTAGCTCTGCACTTGATTCACCTTCTGTTTTGAGTAAGCTTGCTACATCTAAACCTGCTTCTGCTATTGATTCTGATATGTCGCATATTATTAATGATGCCAGTTCTGCTATGCATGATACTTATGATGAAACTACTTCTATGCTTGATACTACTATGCCACTTGGTGAATTTCTTGATGAACAACTTGCTAGGGCTAGAGAGAATGAAATTATTGAAACTAATAATATTGACAAAAGTGATGATGAAGACTCTCCCCCTAATAAATATGAATTGCCTGTTTTTCCTGAGGGTTATGTTATGGATGAAGAAGCTACTAGAGCTATTTTAGCTTGCAATGATAGATATGATTTAAAGAGGTCATTAGCTAAATGGAAGCAGCAATCCCTTAATGCTAGAATGAAACCCGACCCTGCTTTTGCTACTTCACCTATCTATGTTACTGATAAGGATTATGAATTCTCTGTTGATCCTGATATAATTACTTTGGTTGAATCGGATCCTTTTTATGGCTATGAATCTAAAACTGTTGTGGCACATCTTACTAAATTAAATGATATAGCCACCCTGTTCACTAATGATGAGAGAACTCGCTACTTTTATATCCTTAAAATATTTCCGTGCTCATTAATGGGTGATTCTAAGATATGTTTTAATTCTCTTGATCCTGGTTGTGTGCATAGTGACCAGGATATGATTTATTACTTCTGTGCTAAATATTTCCCTGCTCATATGAAACAAGCTGCCTTAAGGGATATATATAATTTTGTGCAAATTGAAGAAGAGAGTCTCCCACAAGCTTGGGGGAGGCTTCTCCAATTACTTAATGCTTTGCCTGATCATCCTCTTAAGAAAAATGAAATACTTGATATCTTTTATAATGGACTAACCGATGCTTCCAGAGATTACCTGGACAGTTGTGCTGGTTCTGTTTTCAGGGAAAGAACACCGGATGAAGCTGAAATTCTATTAAATAATATGTTGACTAATGAAAATAATTGGACACTTCCTAAGCCTATTCCTAAACCAACTCCAAAGAAGAGAGGTGTTCTATTTCTCAGTCCTGAAGATATGCAAGAGGCAAAGAAATCCATGAAAGAAAAGGGTATTAAAGCTGAAGATGTTAAGAATTTACCTCCTATGGAAGAAATACATGGTCTTAATTTACCACCTGTCGAAGAAATGCATAATTTTAATCCATCTCTATGGAAGAAATGCATGGTCTTGATAACCCGACACAGGTAGTAAAGGTAAATTCTCTCTATAGATATGATAAAGCTGAAATCCCATTTACTAAGTTTGCTTAGGTGAGTTTGGTAAATTTATGGTTAAGCAAGAATACTTCAATGCTTATTTTGGTAGAGAATTAAAACGCAGTGTTGATATGCTTGAACACTTGGATGATTATATGGCTAATGTCAAAGGTGAACTTAAACTTATTAGTAAACATGCTTCTATGGTTACAACTCAAGTAGAACAAGTACTTAAAGCTCAAAATTATTTGCTCAATGAATTGAATAGTAAGAATAATGATTTTGCTGTTAGAGTGGCTACTAGAACTGGTAAAATGACTCAGGAACCTTTGTATCCTGAAGGCCACCCTAAGAGAATTGAGCAAGATTCTCAGATAAATAATATAGATGTACCTAGTCCTTCTAAAAGGAAGAAAAATAAAAATGATAGGACTTTGCATGCTTCTAGTGAATCTATTGCTGAAACACCTGAGAATCCAAATGATATTTCTATTTTTGATGATGAAACACCATCTGGTAATGAACCTGAAACTAGTGATAATGTTAATGATAATGTTCATGATGATGCTCAACCTAGTAATGATAATGTTCATGATGATGCTCAACCTAGTAATGATAATGATATAGAAATTGAACCTGTTGTTGATCTTGATAACCCACAATCAAAGAATCAACATTATGATAAGAATGACTTTGTTGCTAGGAAGCACGGTAAGGAAAGAGAGCTTTGGGTTCAAAAACCCATGCCTTTTCCTTCCAAACCATCTAAGAAAAAGGATGATGAGGATTTTGAGCGCTTTGCTAAAATGATTAGACCTATCTTTTGGCGTATGCGATTAACTGATATGCTCAAAATGAATCCTTATGCTAAGTATATGAAAGATATTGTTACTAATAAAAGAAAGATACCGGAAGCTGAAATTTCCACCATGCTTGCTAATTATACTTTTAAGGGTGGAATACCAAAGAAACTTGGCGATCCGGGAATACCCACTATACCATGCTCCATTAAAAGAAACTATGTGATCTTGGAGCCGGTGTTAGTGTTATGCCTCTCTCTTTATATCGAAGACTTGATTTGAATAAGTTGACACCTACTGAAATATCTTTGCAAATGGCTGATAAATCAACTGCTATACATGTCGGTATTTGTGAGGATGTGCCTGTTGTGGTTGCAAAAGTTACTATTTTAATGGACTTTGTTATTCTTGATATTCCCGAGGACGATAGTATGTCTATTATTCTTGGAAGACCCTTTTTGAATACTGCAGGGGCTGTTATTGATTGCAACAAGGGCAATGTCACTTTTCATGTTAATGGTAATAAGCATACGGTACACTTTCCGGGGAAACAACCTCAAGTCCACAGTATCAATTCTATTGGAAAAATTCCATCGATTATTTTTGGAGGTTTTGAATTTCCTCTTCCTACTATCAAGAAGAAATATGATATTCTTATTGTTGGGGATGTGCATATCCCCGTTGAGGTAACCTAGTGTTATTCGAAAACTCTCCGGTTCCATATTATTCGGAATGAGTTTATTAACAAAACTTGATCAACCTTGTTAATGGATTCCTTTTGATGATCATGAGATGGATGAATTTAGAAAACCCAACTCTCTGTACCCTCCTTTTACTTTCTGTTATTCATATTAAATAAAGTAAAAATAGTATTTTTTTGTCTGTTATCTGAATTATTCGTGCAATATAAAAATACCCCGAAAATAAAAGTTCTCCAAATTCCCTGAAATTTAAATATGATTTTTTTGGAATATTTGAGAATATTTGGCACTGAGAACACAGCAGGGGGGCATCCACCTGGCCACGAGGGTGGAGGGCGCGCTCTACCCCCCTGGGCGCATCCCCTTGCCTCGTGGGCCCACGGTGGCCCTCCTCCACTTATTCCTGCACCCACGCACTCCTTCTTCCTCCCACAAACACCATTATCCAGCTCAAGCACGAGTTCTAGCTCATTTTGCTGTGATTTTCGATCTCCTTGCACAAAGCACCTCTCACAAAACTGCTTTGGGGGATTGTTCCTTAGTATGTGACTCCTCCAATGGTCCAATTAGTTTCTATTCTACTGGTTTATTCATTGCATATTTTTGCTTCCTAGGTGACCCTGTTCTTGAGCTTGTATGTCAAATTTATGTGGTTCCAAGTAGTTTTGATGCATGATATAGGCTCTAGGCACTTGTAGGAGGAGTTGCTATCAATTTTGTTGAGTTTTTTTCACTTTTATTTGAAGTTACTAAAAATTTCAGAAATTTTTTAGAGGAGGAAATATGTTTAGGAAAATATACCAAGGTGGTTCTTCAAGGAAACAAGGACCCAGGCTTGCAATGCGTGATGCTGACGATGAGCCACCAAAGAACACTCCAGTGCGGCCCTGTGAATGGCCTTCAGAGGACTTCATGGATCGAGCGGGAATCAAGGAAGAATTTAACGCCTATTTGCATAACACTGATCTTGTGAGCTTCGAGGAGGAAAAGTGCCGCCAGTACCACTATCTCACTAGTTCCTTTGTGAGGAGGAAACAGAGAGATATTCTATAACCAGAGAGGGGGCGGAAGAGTATAAGAGGAGAGCTGAGATAGCTCGCCTCCAAGCTGCAGCCCACGATGCAATGACTGCTGCATCTCAGTATGACCCCAACTACAACTTTGGATATCCGCCAGGCCATCCGTGGCATTAGACCAACTTAGGCCAAAAGCCTAAGCTTGGGGGGGTACGCATTTCTCACCGACAATACATTCATGTTCACACACTCATTGCTAGATGTCGGTGCTCATACTTTTTCATTGTAATATCCATGCTAGTTTATTTCCTTTTTCTTGTGTGTTTAATAAACCTTAAGAGAAACCAAAAAAAAATAGTTGTAGCTTTTAATTAGTTTACTTTCCATGCTTGTAGTAGTAATTAAAAAGAAAACCCAAAAAGATTTCTTGTTCTTCTTTTGCTTGTTGGGAGCTTTCCCGTGTATATAGTTTTATTTCTCTTCTTTTCTTTGGGGGTCGATAGGAGAAGACCATGATTAAATTTTTGAAGTGGCTCTTATATGCATTATTGTTGATCTGACAAAAGAGCCCATATTGCCTTGTCTTCTCATGTTCATTGAATGCTTGCAGATTCCAGCTTAGTCCAATGCATGTGCACTGTTATTATTATTCACACCATTCGGTCATGCAAATGAAAGGCAATTATGACGATATATGATAGACTGACTGACATGAGAAAAGCTGGTATGAACTCGACTTCTCTTGTTTTTGTAAATATGATTAGTTAATCGTTCCTGATTCAACCTATTATGAATAAACATGTTTGCAATAGCAATTAGAGATCATAGTTTCTTGTGCCATGCTTAATTATCTAGGAGCTTATAATGGTTTACCTTGCGTGCCAACATGCTATTAAAATGGTTGTGATGTGGTATGATAGGATGGTATCCTATTTTGAACGATTCGAGTGGCTTGACTTAGCACATGTTCACGCATGTAGTTGAAACAAAATCAACATAGCCTCTATGATATTTATGTTCATGGTGCATTATATCCTACTCATGCTTGCATTTGGTGTTGATTAATTTTAATGCATGTTCATGATTGTTGTCGCTCTCTAGCTGGTCGCTTCCTAGTCTTTTTCTAGCCTTCACCTGTACTAAGCGGGAATACTGCTTGTGCATCCAACTCCATAAACCCCAAAGTTATTCCATATGAGTCCACCATACCTACCTATATACGGTATCTACCTGCCGTTCCAAGTAATTTGTATGTGCCAAACTCTAAACCTTCAAATAAATATCATGTTTTGTATACTCGAATAGCTCATGTATCAACTAGGGCTGTCCGTATCTTCCATGTTAGGCGGGTTATTCTCAAGAGGAGTGGACTCCGCTCCTCACTCACGAGAAAGTGGCTAGTCACCGGGATGGCAAGTCCCATGCTTTATGCAAATCAAATCAAAATAATTGCAAACAAAACTCCCCCTGGGACTCTTGTTAGTTGGAGACACTCATTGTTTCGAGCAAGCCATGGATTGATGCTTGTTGGTGGAGGGGGAGTATAAACTTTACCATTCTGTTTGGGAACTGTCTATAATGTGTGTAGCATGGAGGATATCGCCATCTCTTGGTTCTTATGTTGACAATGATAGTATACTGCTCAAAATATTATTCATCTCCATTTCAAAACCGAGCTCTGGCGCCTCTACAAATCCCTGCTTCCCTCTGCAAAGGGCCTATCTTTTACTTTTATGTTGAGTCATCATCCTCGTATTAAAAAGCACCAGTTGGAGAGCACCGCTATCATTTGCATTCATTACTGTTAGTTTACATTGAGTATGACTTGACTGGATCTCCTTTACCATGAAGTACAATGTCTAGTCAGTCCTTGATCTTTAAAGGTGCTCTGCATTTATGTTTTGCGGTCTCAGAAAGGGCTAGCGAGATACCATCTTGTTATATCATATTATGATTTTTTTGAGAAAGTGTTGTCATTCGAGATTTATTATTATTGCTCGCTAGTTGATTATGCCATTGATATGAGTAAACATGAGACCTAAGAGTTATTGTGAATATGGTTAGTTTATAATCTTTGCTGAAAACTTGAATGCTGGCTTTACATATTTACAACAACAAGAGAAAACAGAGTTTGTAAAAGTTTTTCTTTATCACTTTCAGTTTGTCAACTAAATTTCTTGAGGACAAGCACAGTGTCGGTGTCAAAACCGGCGGATCTCGGGTAGTGGGTCCCGAACTGTGCGTCTAGGCCGGATGGTAACAGGAGGCAGGGAACACGATGTTTTACCTAGGTTCGGGCCCTCTTGATGGAGGTAAAACCCTATGTCCTGCTTGATTAATATTGATGATATGGGTAGTACAAGAGTAGATCTACCACGAGATCAAGGAGGCTAAACCCTAGAAGCTAGCCTACGGTATGATTGTTGTATATGGAGTTGATTGCCTACGGACTACAACCCTCCGGTTTATATAGACACCGGATAGGGTTAGGGTTACACAGAGTCGGTTACAATGGTAGGAGATCTTGAATATCCACATCGCCAAGCTTGCCTTCCACGCCAAGGAAAGTCCCATCCGGACACGGGACGAAGTCTTTAATCTTGTATCTTCATAGTCCAGGAGTCCGGCTGAAGGTATAGTCTGGCTACCCGAACACCCCCTAATCCAGGACTCCCTCAGTAGCCCCTGAACCAGGCTTCAATGACGACGAGTCTGGTGCGCAAATTGTCTTCGGCATTGCAAGGCGGGTTCCTCCTCCAAGTCCTTCATAGAAGATTGTAAACACCAAGAGTAATGTCCGGCTCTACAAAATAAGCTTCCACATATCGCCATAGAGAGAATAATATTAACACAAATCAAAACTGCTGACGTATTCCGTAGTGTGTCAACACACTACGGCCAAGTCCTTTACTCGAATCGTTTTTACTTTTCCACCTCAGCATGTTTTGCAAGGCGGTTTCCTTGGCACGTCTTGTCAAAGCAGAGATCGTGTACCCCCTTTACGGGATTCTCATCAATACGAACGTGGGTAAGCCAACAACGCCATTTATCATGGCGCTTGGGAGGCAAGCGAGTTTTACTAGGCTGGTGGGGACGCACAACCGCATCCGCCCATATAAGGGGATAAGGATCCACCTTTTTACCTACGCCTTCTTCCTCCTTTGCCTATCCATCTCCTGCGCACTCGAGCTCCAGCACCCAAGCTCGCACTTCCCACCTCAACATTCTCCAGCAATGTCTGGAGCGAGAGGCAAGTGGATGGTCTCCTCCGCTACGGAGGGCCAAGTCAAGAAGCTAAGGAAGGCCGGATACCTGTCCAAGGACAACGCGCACCGGCTTCCCGAAAAGGGGCAGCTTCTCCCCACCCCAAGGCCACATGAGAGGGTAGTATTTCTCCCCCACTTCCTCCGCGGACTGGGTTTTCCACTCCACCCATTTGTCCGGGGGCTCATGTTCTATTACGGCCTGGATTTCCACGATCTGGCCCCGAACTTCATCCTCAACATCTCGGCGTTTATCGTCGTGTGCGAGGCTTTCCTCCGCGTCCGCCCTCATTTCGGCCTCTGGCTCAAGACCTTCAACGTCAAGCCCAAGGTGGTGCGCGGCAGCCAGGCGGAGTGCGGAGGCGCCATGGCGGGCAAGATGGCCAATGTCCTATGGTTCGAGGGTTCTTTTGTGGAGACCCTAAACGGGTAGCAATCCGGGTGGTTTTACATCACCGAGCCACGCGATCCGAAATGGACCGCAGCCCCCGAGTTCCGATCCGGACCCCCCACGTGGCTTATGTCCTGGAAAGAGACGGGCCTGTCATGGGGTGACGAAAAAGAGGTGACCGGATTGCAAACATGCATCCAGTCCCTGGTGAACAAGCCAATCTGGCTTGTTAATGTAATCCAGGTTATGCTCGTCCACCGGATCCTCTCGTGCCAACAACGGGATTTTAATCTGTGGGAGTTCGACCCGGCGCAGCACCAAACCCTTAGCAGGCTCTTCGACACGACGTACGAAGATGCCTGGAAGGTGCTATTCAAGGGCGCCGAGGCTCCCGCATTCGCTTCCGAGGACCGCAGATACAACTCGCAGCATCACGCTAGCGAGGTAAGCTATCTTCACCTTTTACAGAATGTTAAGCTTTCTTCATAGTTTGACTCTATGCGGGATCTAAACTCCCTTACCTTTGACAGGCTTGGCGGGCGATATCCGGACCGATTAACTGTCCGGCTCCGCTGCCCGAAGACCCAGCCCTAGCTCTACTAGTGAAGCTGCTGGTTTCGGCGCCTTATGTGGTGCCGGAGAAGAAGGCCAAGAATAAGAAGACCACGGGGACTCGAAGGAGTGCCCGTAACATGGTGGTGTCGGACTTGTCATCCGACCCGAGACGCCCTCTTCCCGTGAAAACGAGGAGGAAGAAGAAAACTCCCCCCCCCCCAGCAGAGGGAGGAGAGAAGAGGAAGGCCGCCCCAACGAGGGAGGCCGAGGGGTCTAGGAAAAGGAAGACCCCTCCGCCGGACTACTCCCCCGACGCCGAAGAGGGCGAAGAGGAGTGGCCAAACAGGGCCAAGCGTCCGGCGAAATCGTAAGTTCGGACATCAGAGTAACTCATGATGTTCCTTTGTTGCATAGCTGTCCCTAATGTTGAACGTAATTATGCAGCCCGCCCCAGGCCGAATTCAACGAATCGTCGGGCGGCTCCCTGGACTCATCGGACGTGAACTCGGTTCCGCCCGCTGTCTCCCCCCGCACTGCAGACGACGCCGAAGTGGCGTCGCGACAAGCTCCAGGGCAGGAGGAGGTGGTCCCGGAGGAGCCGCAAGGCAACCTCCCGGACTCCAGGAGTGAAGGGGATAAGGCCCCCCAGGGCTCCAAGTCCGGCTTTGTGCCGGACACCGCACCGGAATCCTCCATAGTTCCGGACCACGGTAGGCGAACTCCTTCCAAGAGGAGCAAGCCTTCTGAGCCAGCGGCCTCCGTCCAACCGGAGGTGCCGGACAATCTGCTGGAGGTGCTTGACGGCGCCTCCATCAACGAGGGGCACCTACTATTATGAGTATGGTGATCCAGAAGGTTCAGTCCGCTAAGAGCGGACTGACTGAAGCTTGCGCTAGCCTTCTAACAGGCTTCGAGGTAAGTAAAAATATGTAAAAATATTACCACATAGACAGTAGCCCTTTATGCTCTGTTTGGCGTTCGGAAAGAAAAGCCGAATAGAGGATCTATTAAATTTCGCAGGAGTCTAACAAAAAGAGTCAATATGCGTATGCAGGCTTCGCTGCTATCCACCGCCGCACTGACTGCGGAGGTTGGTGTCCTAAAGCAGGACCTCGAGCGGACCGAGCAAGAGCTCGGCCTTGCCAAGCGGCAGCTCGAGGAGAAAGAAGGTAAGAAGTACCTTACAGAAAAAGTGCCTATAAAAAGGCGTGATTGCAAAAAAAAATAACAGGATTGTACTGCTTATTGTAGGGGCCACGACTGAGGTGGCGACCCTTAAGCAGGCGCTGTCTGAGGCCGAAAAGAAAACGGCCACGGAGCGCACCGAGCGAGACAGACTTGGGGCTCAGGTCGGCGAGGTGCAGCAAGAGCTTCAGGCTCTCATGAAAAAACATGAGAGTTTGGAGCTTGAGTCAAAGGCGCAAGCATCCGAGCTCGTGACGGCCCTTGAGACTGCCAAGTCTGCCAAGGCCGAAGCCCAAAAGGCCCTCCAAGAGTTGGAGCAGATGAGGAAGATAGCAGCGGGTAAGGCATTCTTCATGCAAAGCGGAAATATAAAAGTAAACTACTTGTTACTTACCCGAATCCGGAGCTCTCCAGGGGCATTCGCAGATCTTCCCCGTAGCGTATCCGATGCTGCTGCATTCTACCGACCTGAAGAGGGCAGCTCGACGGAGAAGGTGTTCTGGTCTCAGTATTCTGAGGCCGGACACCCTGTGCCTTTGAGCGACCAGCTGAAACAGCTGGTCGAGCTCCACAAGGCGGCCGAACAGGCCATGAAGGGCTTCATAGTTCGGCTGTGGCCCGGAGAGGCCCTGCCTGGGAGCTATTTCGGGCTGGTGCGGCGGCTGGTGGAGGCCTGTCCGAGGCTCGAGGTCATCAAGCGCTCCATCTGTATCGAAGGTGCCCGTCGGGCCCTTGCCCGTGCAAAGGTGCACTGGGGTAAGCTGGATGGTGAGAAGCTTGTGAAGGACGGGCCGCCGCCGGGGAAGGAGCATCGCAAGCTCGTGAACTACTACAAGGATGTTCTTGCAGGTGCCCGCCTTGTGGCGGATGAATGTACCAAGGATGTGATTTTTGAATGAACTCGCTCGTGTTTATCCTATGCGCTGAAAACTTGTTCATATGCGCTAAGCAATGCTTATTGAATTTAAAATATTACTTTCTGTGCGGCCGTTTATCAAAAAATTGAGAGATAGCCAGTCGTCGGCTTCTGCCCCCATGCCACTAGTGCTGGGGTGTTCGAGATAAACCTGAGCGCTCTTTTTCCCATAGTTGGGTCCTTCGAGGGAGGTGCTCAGCACAACGAACCAGGCAATCGGACTATAATGCTTGAACACTCTCACTTAGCCATAGAACTCTATAATTTTAAATTTCGGCGAAGCCCCTAGTTCGGAAGACCGAGTTCGGGGCGCTATCCACGCCTTGGCCGGACAAAGCCAGCTCCTCGCTCGAAGCGGCATAAGTCTTTAGGGACTCAAAAAACCTCTCGAACAGCGATCGGTCTCTCGCCTCATCATGACAGTTAGTTTTAGCTTTCTACACTGAGGTGCTTAACCCAGCTGAACCGGGGCACAATCGCAGTGGTTCTCCTAGTGCTACCTTAGCCGATAGAGCGGAACGTAAGGTACCAAAACATAGGAGCCGGGCAAACCCAACTATTGACCCAACTCATGATTCGGAGCCGATGCATATAGTGCTATAAGTTCAGGGTGCCGCACTTGTGAAAGTGTACGGACTTCTCACACCATTATGAGGGGTACTGAAGCCCCTGGCGTGTTTGCCGTACCATGGTGTACGGGTGCAATCATGTCATTTAATAAACATAAATGTGAAAAGAGGATAATGCAAAAAATAGACAAAAAGCTAAGCATTGTTTATAGAGAGGGTATTTATCAAAGCCGAACGATACAAATAGTGCGGTAAGCAAAAGATATTGGACTATTCAGTATGTCCTGACCAGGGGCAGGCCGTGGAATTGTATTTGAAACAAGTATACCGCTCATAATAGAGACCACCTGGGAGTTCCATAATGCGGCATGGCTTGTCTGCCTCCCTGGATCTTGCATCATTTGTGCGGCAGTCGAATTGCCGAACAGGTCGTCCGAAGTATGGAGTCCTGAAAGTAAGAAAAAAATAAAAAAAGAATCCGGCAGCCCCTAGTACGTTTTAAGCCGTATTTTGGGCATGCCGTTATTGTGCCCCTTCCCCTGTGCCCATGGTATTTCAAGGGCGTAGTTATGTACGTGAGGTACTAGTTTCGCTATGTCGCGAAAGCTGGGGTTGGGGCCGCATTGCTACGCTTTCTCAGAGTGTGCCAGGCGGTCCTACTGTGGGTTACTCCGGGCGCGCTTGGCAGTGTCTGGCTTTTTAATGGCCGGACTAGAGAATTGCCTAAGAAGGCTACTTTGTACCTCCGCTGCGAGAGCCGCTGTATGCTCCTCCGTACGGAGGGAGCGTTCGGTGTTTCCGTTGACCGTAATTACTCCTCAAGGGCCTGGCATCTTGAGCTTGAGATATGCGTAGTGCGGCACCGCATTGAACTTTGTGAATGCGGTTCATCCGAACAGGGCGTGATAGCCACTGCGAAACGGGACTATATCGAAGATTAACTCTTCGCTTCGGAAATTGTCCGGGGATCCGAAGACCATGTCAAGTGTTACTGAGCCTATACAGTTGGCTTCTACACCTGGTATAACGCCTTTAAAGGTCGTTCTTGTGGGCTTAATCCTTGAGGGATCTATGCCCATTTTCCGCACTGTATCCTGATAAAGCAAGTTCAGGCTACTGCCGCCGTCCATGAGGACTCTTGTGAGATGAAATCCGTCGATGATTGGGTCGAGAACCAATGCGGCGAAGCCGCCATGACGGATGCTAGTGGGATGGTCCCTTCAATCAAAAGTGATCGGGCAGGAGGACCATGGGTTGAACTTTGGGGCGACTGGCTCCATCGCGTATACATCCCGTAGCGCACGCTTCCACTCCCGCTTGGGAATGTGGGTTGCGTATATCATGTTCACCGTCCGCACTTGTGGGGGAAAGCCCTTCTGTCCATTGTTTTTTGGCGGCTTGGGCTCCTTGTCGTCGTTGTGCAGCCCCTTGTCTCTGTTTTCGGCCCTTAACTTGCCTGCCTGCTTGAACACCCAACAATCCCTGTTAGTGTGATTGGCTGGCCTTTCGAGGGTGCCATGTATCTGGCACAAGCGATCGAGTATTTGGTCCAAACTGGACGGGCCCTGAGTATTCTTTTTGAATGGCTTTTTCCGCTGACCGGTTTTGTAGCCTTTGAATCCAGCATTGACTGCCGTGTCTTCATTGTTGTCGCTGTTAACGCGGCGTTTTTGCTTATTCCGACGTGTCCTGCCACTTTTGTCCTTGGTATCCAAATTACCAGGGTTCTTTGATAAGTTGTTACTGCGAGCTAGCCAGCTGTCTTCTCCCGCGCAAAAGCGGGTCATGAGTGTCGTAAGGGCTGCCATGGATTTCGGCTTTTCCTGTCCCAGGTGCCGGGCAAGCCACTCGTCGCGGATGTTATGCTTGAAGGCTGCTAGGGCCTCTGCATCCGGACAGTCGACTATCTGGTTTTTCTTTGTTAGGAACCGTGTCCAGAATTGTCTGGCCGATTCCTCTGGCTGCTGAATTATGTGGCTTAAGTCGTCGGCATCCGGCGGTCGCACGTAAGTGCCCTGGAAGTTGTCAAGGAATGCGGCTTCCAGGTCCTCCCAAGAACCGATTGAGTCTGCTGGCAAGCTGTTAAGCCAATGCCGGGCCGGTCCTTTAAGTTTGAGCGGGAGGTATTTGATGGCATGTAGATCATCGTCGTGTGCCATGTGGATGTGAAGGAGATAATCCTCGATCCATACCACCGGATCTGTTGTGCCATCGTATGATTCGATGTTTACGGGTTTGAAACCCTCTGGGATTTTATGATCCATTACTTCATTCGTGAAGCATAGCGGGTGTGCGGCGCCTCTGTATTGGGCTATATCGCGACGCAGCTCGGAAGAGCTATGTCTGTTGTGTTCGGCCCGGCCGGATTTGTTGTATCCGGAGTGAAGATCATTGTCACATGCCGTAGGGCGCCTGCGCGATCCGTAGATCGATCTTGTTTGTCTTGCCTTATCCTCCAGTATGTCTCGCAGGTCGGGCGCATTTTCCCGTGCCTTAGTTGAGCGGCGTCGGGGCATGGCTTGGGTGGAGGGCCGAGAGGCCTCTCTGTCGCGGCCGCGAGGTGGCCGGTCTGCCATGTCATGCACTGGTGATGTAGGTGCTTCCTCCTCTGATCGGGGTAGCGGCCTGTGCTTCGCGTAACTCTTGGAGGGGCGTTCGAGTTCATACTCTTCGGCCGCAAGGACTTCAGTCCATCTGTCACCTAGCAAATCTTGGGCAGCTCTAAGTTGTTGTTGCTTTTTCTTGAGGCTGCTTGCCGTGGCTAAAAGCCTGTGTTTAAAATGCTCTTGTTCTGCGGGGTCTGATGGTATGACGAATTTGTCGTCATCGAGGCTTGCCTCGTCTTCGGAGGGAGGCATATAGTTATCATCCTCGACCTCTCAGTCTGCCGCTCTCTCATGAGGGCTGGCTTCTCCATCTTCCTGTGCCGAATCTTGCTGAGGTGGGTGTTCTTCGGTGCTATTCGGGGAAGTATTATCTCCCGTGCCGGAATCACCGTTTTTGCTTTGGCGGGATTTAGAGCAGCGCCGCTGACACCGGCGCTTTGGCAGTTTCTCGGGGGCGTCATCCCCCACTGTTCCATCGCCATCTCCATCTTTTGGAGTATCCACCATATATATGGCATATGACGAGGTGGCCTTCCAGCGCCCTACAGGTGCTGGTTCCTGTTCGTCTCCTACATCATCGGCCATGCCGTCGATGTCTTCGGAGCTGAAGTCAAGCATGTCGGTTAGATCGTCGACAGTGGCTACAAAGTGGGTGGTGGGTGGGCTTCGAATTTCCTCATCGCCCGTATCCCACCCTCGCTGATCGTAGTCCGGCCAGGGCTCTCCTGATAAAGAGAGAGACTTAAGAGAATTCAGGATGTCGCCAAAAGGCGAACGCTGAAAGATGTCTGCGGCGGTGAACTCCATTATCGGCGCCCAATCGGATTCAATTGGTAGGGGCGCGGGGGGTTCGGAGTCCGGGGAGGAGTCCGGATCCTCAGAGTCACGGGTCGTGCAGAGTGCGGGGCTAGCCTTCGGCTCGATGGCTTTCGGGGTTGCAGCCCCTGAGGTGACGTCCAACCGCTCATCCTCGATTGGTGCAATAGGCTCCGAGTTAGGGGTCGGAACCGATGCGTGTGCAGCCTCCAGGACACTGTCCGGAGGCAGAGCTAGATCATGCCCCTCGAGATAGTGCGGCGCACTTGGCCGTGGCTCGAACCCGTCGAAGATCAAGTCTCCGCGGATGTCAGCCGTGTAGTTTTGGCTTCCAAACCTGACTTGATGGCCAGGGGCATAGCTTTCGATCTGCCCCAGGTGGCCGAGCGAATTGGCTCGCAGAGCGAAGCCGCCGAAGACGAAGATCTGTCTAGGGAGAAAAGTCTCACCCTGGACCGCATCGTTGTTGATGATCAAAGGAGCCATCGGGCCTAAAGGCGACGACACAGAGGAACTCTCAATGAAAGCACCAATGTCGGTGTCAAAACCGGCGGATCTCAGGTAGTGGGTCTAGAACTATGCGTCTAGGCCGGATGGCAACATGACACAGGGAACATGATGTTTTACCCAGGTTCAGGCCCTCTTGATGGAGGTAAAACCCTACGTCCTGCTTGATTAATATTGATGATATGGGTAGTACAAGAGTAGATCTACCACGAGATCAAGGAGGCTAAACCCTAGAAGCTAGCCTACGGTATGATTGTTGTATATGGAGTTGATTGCCTACGGACTACAACCCTCCGGTTTATATAGACACCGGATAGGGTTAGGGTTACACAGAGTCGGTTACAATGGTAGGAGATCTTGAATATCCGCATCGCCAAGCTTGCCTTCCACGCCAAGGAAAGTCCCAACCGGACACGGGACGAAGTCTTTAATCTTGTATCTTCATAGTCCAAGAGTCCGGCTGAAGGTATAGTCCGGCTACCCAAACACCCCCTAATCCAGGACTCCCTCACACAGGTTTAAGCTTGGGGGAGTTGATACGTCTCTGTCGTATCTACTTTTCCAAAACTTTTGCCCTTGTTTTGGACTCTAACATGCATGATTTGAATGGAACAAACCCGGACTGACGATGTTTTCAGCAGAATTGCCATGGTGTTATTTATGTGCAGAAACAAAAGTTCTCAGAAAGGCCTAAAACTCCACGGAGCGTATTTTTGGAAATAATAAAAAATACTGGGAAAAGATCAATGCCAGGGGCCCACACCCTAGCCACGAGGGTGGGGGGCGCGCCTGCCCCCCTTGGCGCGCCCCTACCTCGTGGGGCCCCTGGAGCTCCTCCGACCTCAACTCCAACTCTATATATTCACTTTTGGGGAGAAAAAATCAAGGAGAAAGATTCATCGCGTTTTACGATACGGAGCCGCCGCCAAGCCCTAAAACCTCTCAGGAGGGCTGATCTGGAGTCCGTTCGGGGCTCCGGAGAGGGGAATCCATCGCCATCCTCATCATCAACCATCCCCCATCACCAATTTCATGATGCTCACCGCCGTGCGTGAGTAATTCCATCGTAGGCTTGCTGTACGGTGATGGGTTGGGTGAGATTTATCATGTAATCGAGTTAGTTTTGTTAGGGTTTGATCCCTAGTATCCACTATGTTCTGAGATTGATGTTGTTATGACTTTGCTATGCTTAATGCTTGTCACTATGGCCCGAGTGCCATGATTTCAGATCCGAATCTATTATGTTTTCATCAATATATAAGAGGTCTTGATCCTATCTTGCAAATCTATAGTCACCTATTATGTGTTATGATCCGTTAACCCTGAAGTGGCAATAATCGGGATACTTACTGGCGATGACCATAGTTTGAGGAGTTCATGTATTCACTATGTGTTAATGCTTTGGTCTGGTACTCTATTGAAAGGAGGCCTTAATATCCCTTAGTTTCCGCTAGGACCCTGCTGCCACGGGAGGGTAGGACAAAAGATGTCATGCAAGTTCTTTTCCATAAGCATGTATGAATATATTCGGAATACATGCCTACATTACATTGATGAATTGGAGCTAGTTCTGTGTCACCCTAGGTTATGACTGTTACATGATGAACCGCATCGGGCATAATTCTCCATCACTGATCCATTGCCTACGAGCTGTCCAGATATTGTTCTTCGCTTATTTACTTTTCCACTTCTATTGTTACAATCACTACAAAATACCAAAAACACTACTTTTGTTATCATTACCTTTTGCTACCGTTACCACTACTATCATATTACTTTGGTACTAAATACTTTGATGCAGATATTAAGTTTCCAGGTGTGGTTGAATTGACAATTCAGCTGCTAATACTTGAGAATATTCTTTGGCTCCCCTTGTGTCGAATCAATAAATTTGGGTTGAATACTCTACTCTCGAAAACTATTGCGATCCCCTATACTTGTGGGTTATCATAAAGCACGCTATTGTCCATAAGCGACCAGCACTTGCGTGCGCCGAAAAAGCCTCACCACTCGTGCACCACCTTGGGCGGCGCAGTGCCATCTAGAGGTGAAGGGAGCTCGACGACACAGAGGTTGTGAAGGTTGCTGTGGATGAAGCCGAAGGTTAATGGGTGATGGTAATACATGGTTGAAGTTGTCTGATGAAGTTGTTGTATGTGCAAGTAATCAGTCGTGGGCCCGTGACACAGGAAGGTGCCAGCAGCCCGGGCAGAGCCAGGTCGAGGAACGGGCTTCGCTGTATAGCCAGAGGCGCGAAGCGGACCAGCGGCGCTCCCGTGGAATATGCGGGCTCGAGCTCGAAGCCCCAGCTAATTGTTAGGCTCGAGGACACCAGTGCATGGTCCTACGCTGCCCCGCCGCACGCTCATGTCATGGCCCGCTACGATGCTCCGCCTCGGCGAGCTTGACGCCACGGAGGCCCTGGGCATTGCTCGTCATCGTCCAGTCCACCTACACAACCTTGCTGCCGCCCTCCTGCACTACACTCGCGTCATGTCCCACTCAAGATGCTCTGCCTCGGTGAGCTCGATCAGGTTGTCCCCTGACGACGCGCGCGGGATCATGAAGGCCCACGATGCGTCCTTCGCGTCCTCCAGGCCTCTGACATCCACCGCAGAGGGCCTCATCGTCGCGTCCTACGGCGACGCGTGGCGGCAGCTTTGCAAGATATCCACCGTCGAGATGTCCTCCGTGCCCCCACGTTTAGTCTAGTCCTTCACCCATCCACGGGGAGGTGCTCGGCCGCCTCCTCCGCTCTGTCGTGGCGGGCTGGCGGCGTCGGCTTCGTCTTTGCCAGAGAACCTGACTGAGCAGTGAGCACATAGGCTTACATCGAGGACTCCATGTGTGCGCCATCGTCGGTGCTGGTTCAAGCAACGGGACACATACCTGAGCATGCTTGGTCCAGGCGGCATCAGCGAGCGCAGGCCTGTGGTCGGCATACATGACGGCGGCGGCGTGTCGACGTACGAGGCGCCGGCTGATACGTCTCCAACATATCTATAATTTTTGATTGCTCCATGCTATATTATCTATTGTTTTGGACATTATTGGGCTTTATTATCCACTTTTATATTATTCTTGGGACTAACCTATTAACCGGAGGCCCAACCCAAAATTGCTGTTTTTTGCCTGTTTTAGGGTTTCGAAGAAAAGGAATATCAAACGGAGTCCAAACGGAATGAAACCTTCGGGAATGTGATTTTGTCAACAAACAAGACCCGGGAGACTTGGACCCTACGTCAAGACACAAAAGAGGAGGCCACGAGGTAGGGGGCGCGCCTACCCCCCAGGCGCGCCCTCCACCCTCATGGGCCCCCTGTTGCTCCACCGACGTACTCCTTCCTCCTATATATACCTACGTACCCCCAAACGATCAGAGACGGAGCCAAAAACAGAATTCCACCACCGCGACTTTCTGTATCCACGAGATCCCATCTTGGGGCCTATTGCGGAGCTCCGCCGGAGGGGGCATCGATCACGGAGGGCTTCTACATGAAAACCATAGCCTCTCCGTGAAGGAAATATGCCCTAGAGGCAATAATAAAGTTATTATTTATTTCCTTATATCATGATAAATGTTTATTATTCATGCTAGAATTGTATTAACCGGAAACATAATACATGTGTGAATACATAGACAAACGGAGTGTCACTAGTATGCCTCTACTTGACTTGCTCGTTAATCAAAGATGGTTATGTTTCCTAACCATGAACAAAGAGTTGTTATTTGATTAACGGGATCACATCATTAGGTGAATGATCTGATTGACATGACCCATTCCATTAGCTTAGCACCCGATCGTTTAGTATGTTGCTATTGCTTTCTTCATAACTTATACATGTTCCTATGACTATGAGATTATGCAACTCCAGTTTGCTGGAGGAACACTTTGTGTGCTACCAAACGTCACAATGTAAATGGGTGATTATAAAGGTACTCTACAGGTGTCTCCAAAGGTACATGTTGGGTTGGCGTATTTCGAGATTAGGATTTGTCACTCCGATTGTCGGAGAGGTATCTCTGGGCCCTCTCGGTAATGCACATCACATAAGCCTTGCAAGCATTGCAACTAATGAGTTAGTTGCGAGATGATGTATTACGGAACGAGTAAAGAGACTTGCCGGTAACGAGATTGAACTAGGTATTGGGATACCGACGATCGAATCTCGGACAAGTAACATACCGATGACAAAGGGAATAATGTATGTTGTTATGCGGTCTGACCGATAAAGATCTTCATAGAATATGTAGGAGCCAATATGAGCATCCAGGTTCCGCTATTGGTTATTTACCGGAGACGTGTCTCGGTCATGTCTACATTGTTCTCGAACCCGTAGGGTCCGCACGCTTAAGGTTTCGATGACAGTTATATTATGATTTTATGACTTTTGATGTACCGAAGTTAGTTCGGAGTCCCGGATGTGATCACGGATATGACGAGGAGTCTCAAAATGGTCGAGACATAAATATTGATATATTGGACGGCTATATTCGGACACCGGAAGTGTTCCGGGTGATTTCGGAGAAAACCGGAGAGCCGGAGGGACATCGGAGATTATCTAGTGAAAGATTATGCTAGTATGTTGATTACATCTTGTAGTTGATGCTAATTGGTTATCTAGTGAAAGATTATATGTTCAGGTCTATTATGATATTCAATACCCCTCTGATCTTGAGCATGAATATGTTTTGTGAGTAGTTGCTTTTGTTCTTGGGGACATCGGAGAAGTCTTGTCATAAGTAATCATGTGAATTTGATATTCTTTCGATATTTTGATGGTATGTATGTTGTTGATTCCCTTAATGGTGTTATGTGAACGTCTACTACATGACACTTCACTATCTTTGGGCCTAAGGGAATGCATTGTGGAATGTTCATTAGATGATGGGTTGCTAGAGTGAAAAAAACTTAAAGCCTTGTTTATGCGCTATTCTGTACAGGGCTGATTTGGATCCATATGTTTAATGCTATGGTTAGATTTTATCTGAGTTCTTATTTCGCAGTTGCGGATGCCTGCGAGAAGCGTTAATTATAAGTGAGAGGTTTGTTCAAGTAAGAACAGTACCCAAGCACCGGTCCACCTACATATCAAATTATCAAAGTAGCGAACACGAATCAAACGAACATGATGAAAGTGACTAGATGGAATTCCCGTGTGTCCTCAAGAACCTTTTACTTATTGTAAGAGATTGTTATGGCCTGTCCTTTGCAACAAAAGGATTGGGCTACCTTGCTACACTTTTTTTACCATTAATATTACTTACTCGTTACAGATTATCTTGCTATCAAACAACTCGTTACCGATCATTTTAGTGCCTGCAGAAAATACCTTGCTGAAAACTGCTTTTTATTTCCTTCCGCTCCTGGTTGGGTTCGACATTCTTACTTATCGAAACGACTACAATTGAGCCCCTATACCTGTTGGTCATCAGTGTTAGGCAGCTACATTAGAGAGGAGGCATGTCGGGCATTAGGTGTGGGCACCGACGGCTTTAGATTGGGATTTATGGTTGCCAAGAGGAGGTGGGGGATGGGCGGCGTTGCATAGGAGAGACAAGTGTTTTTTTGTGAAAGCTTGGAGCGGAGTTGTGGACACATGTTTATAGAAGTGCAACTTCTGGTCACGCATGCATCAGAGATAGATTGAAAAATTGATGGATAGATGGCACACAATCATCACCAAATTGTCCATTTATAGGAGAGGAGAAATGGCGTACAGGGACAGAATGGGAACTCATAAGGTATGTCATGTTTTAATATACATTTATCTTAATGTTGCAGTAATGGCGGGATGCAATAGAATTAAGGTTATTGGATAGTTTGAAACGAGTGTAGGTCATGAAGAATGGAGGCAAGTTTGGTGGGAATATTGCTGCCATAGTTGATGATTGATACTAGTTTGTGTGAGATTTCAATTCTATTTCCAATGAGTATTGACCTAGGGAAGCTAATGTACTGCCTCATGAATTGGCGAAAATATCTGGAACCTCTATTTTTCATATTTATTACACTACATTGGTAGACCTGTGCTCAAATTTAGACACTTCTAGGTTTAGAAAATAGGAAAAAAAGTCAACCATTTTTCTTACTTACTATATGTGTGGCAGCCGGCCGGGAATGTCGGGCACTACTAACTTTTCAAAAATAATTGGGGGAGGGGGGATAGGCGTGAGTAATCGAAACATTGTTGTGGTTGGCATAGTCTCTACCCACCACTGGTGCACGGCAAAGTAGTGGCGGACAATAGTCTGTTGCGAGCCACTACTCCTTTTATCCCACGGCTAAATTTGCAAAAATTTGCGAGTGACGGGTGGACTATTTCGTCCCCCACTGTCGTCACCATAGCAGTGGCCGGCAAGAGTTTCTTCCGACCACTAGTACATTTCCAGAATAGCTGTTGAGGTTACCTAGCTCTACCCGTCACTAATTTGAGCCCAATTATTATCCTTTTCCTAGTAGTGTGGTTAGTCCTCACATAGCTTATAACTAGCATAGCCCGCACGGCGGCACGCCACGCCGGTCGATACATTGTGTTTATATAGATCATAAAGGGTAGTATTATATTTGTAACGATAGAACTGTCTATGGCTAGAACTCCGGATTGAACAGGGGAGAGAAAGTAGCGGGGCGCTGGTTGCTCGAGTAGGAGGTGGCCATGGATCATGGGGAGAAGGTGGTTGGCTCGGTGGATCGAGTGTTGAACCAACGGGTGGCACTACGGCAGGGTGGAGTTGGATTGGTGGGTGGCTGCGAGATGCGATTGGATCGAGGTGAGGAGGTGATCTGGATCCCGAGGAAGATACGGTAGGTGGCGGCGGCTCGGCGGGACAAAGTCCCTAGATTTTAGGGTTGGACCTATATATGTATAGCAGGGGATTTTTGGGTAGGGGCTAATTCGTCCCTCCGATCGTAATCGGACGGTCAGGAAAAATAGTCTAGGGAGCCCAAATAAGAAAACGGAGACGTTTTGTATACATTTGGGGATGATCCAGACCCAACAATGACGACTGCCCGGGTCGGGTCCGGGACAGCTTTCGGACGCGCGCGCGAGGAGGGACGCGGTGTGACGAGAGAGGTTAGGTTGGACCTGACAGTAGGTAGTGGGCCGTGCAGAAAGCCCTGGGCTGAGAGAAGAGAAGAGAGAGACCCGACGACTGTTTCCGGAGACCGAAAACGTCCGACGTTTTGACCGACTATATTGTCGCTATAGTTAACGGTTGGGCTATCAAACAGACTCCGAACGCGATGAAATTTGACAGGCGGTCTTCCTACACTAAAATAAGACCGCACGCCAACTTCCAACCCATTCCAAGAACATTTTCCAGCCACTTATAAAATAATATTTTGGACATGCCGTGGGCGCGTGCTAGTGTGGTTGGGCTCAGAACGGACAACGGACGGAACTGGGGGGAACCCGGACGGATGCAAGTTTTGAAAACATGATGATGCAATGCGGATGATGACATGGCAAGATGCAACACGCAAGCAATTGACAAGGCAACAACAACGAATAACTGGAGGACACCTGGCACAACGGTCTCGGGGCGTCACAAATGTGGGGGTAGTGGGCCTAAATCATACCTCCACAACGTTTTAAGTTTTCTTTTGCTAGGTCTATTCCTCCGGAACTGCTTCTCTATTCCTTCGTCCATGATGTGCCGCCACCGTGGAGGAATAGACCAAGAAGGATAATAGCAAATGTAGTATGATTTAGGCTGGGCATAGTGAGGGTATTTTAGCCAATATTGTGCACTCAGAATGTCAAACATGCTGATGTGGCAGAGAATTAAAGAAGAGAAATATGGTTAGAGTAACATAGGTAGATACCGTCAGATAATAAATGATATACTACTTAGTGTCATGCATAGCCATAAATAAGATCATCTACGATACTACTCTTTGATATACTATGCACTATGAAGGTAGTATCATACATTAGTATCATATGCATGATACTACTATATGATAATCCCCACTATGAGTAGCCTTAGATCAGCTCGGTCGACTCGAGGTCATCAAGCATTCACGCACCATTTCGTGGGCCGCTGCTCCACAGAATGAGCTTCGGATTATGTCCGTAATCGGGCTGTCAAAGGCCCAGGTCCAGGCGAATGTGCATGTTTACAGGCCCGAGTTTTGTTTTGCTAGGTCTATTCCTCCGGAATTGCTTCTCTATTCCTTCATCCGTGATGCACTACCCCCGTCCTCCGTCCCATCGGCGAGCTTCTGCTCCGGGCCTGCCTCCCCGTCGATGACCTTTACACACCAGGTACTATCCTCCGCAGGCCCCTTCTTTGATGTTTTTAATGCAATGTCCTGAAGCATTCCTTCGTGGCAGCAGCGACGGCCTCCCGTGCCGTTGGCGTCCATCGTCGGTTGTCCTCCTCTTGCATCCGCCTCCACCCCCTTTCCTTTTTTTTCGGGTTCGTCCTACTGCATGTCCGTGTCATCCTTTCCTTCTTCCCATCTGGCTTCACCTTGGATATTCTTGTTTCAGGAATTATCGAGCTCAACGGTATGAATTGCTCTACTAGGTTTGGATTTGGCGAGAGGGACACATGATGATGCATCTTCTTGATTCCCCATGTACGATGTCCCATCTATTTTTCCTTTGTTTATTATGCTTTGTTTCCTTAGTCTATAGCAGCAGGATCAGGGGCAAGCTTAGATTCATCTTCGGTGATGGCCGATGATTGATCGATTGTTGGCTAGAGGAGAATTTACTATGATTTAGATGTGAATGAGGTTCTGATCTGTATATCTTTTGTGGGAAACATCATGGGAGTTTTATTAATAATTTGCAAGATTTTAGTATGCTAATACGAGATTTAGAAATAAAATAAGGAGTATATGGTAAAAAATTAAACCAATGTCTCTCATAATCCTCCGTTGAATTGCAATATTTTCATGTATGGAAGAACCTTTTTTATCAAGCTGGAAGAACTTTTGAAAAATATGTTGACACGTTTTCTTAATTTTCCACTCGAAATTTTTGCTACCCATTGTGGTAAATTTAGGAACTACTACTTTACAGAAGTTCTATTAGCAGTGTTGGGTAACATGGATTGATAGGTTCTGGTGCCCAAGAATTCACATGCAGCCACTTCATGGTACATTGTTCAGAAGCTAAATTTAGCCAGTCAGAGACATCAATTAAGCTTTGAACGGTAAGTACAAAATTTTAGAATGAAGGCAAAAAAGAATAGCCACATTGCAATGGTAATACTTGGAGGTCTGGTTTTACCTTTGTTTAATGCAGGGTTTAGCTTTCATTATGTTATGCTGGAGATGGCTTGTTTTCCTTTGTACTTTTGTAGATAAAACAACCCTTTTGATGTTGGACAATCACCAGAATGGGGAGCTGAACGTAGGCAAGGTATATTTAAAAAACAGATATACTCACTTATATTATTATTATATTTTAATCCGAGGTAAAACAAGGACGGTTTTTTCACTATGGTCCATGTCGGAACAACCATTTGTGCCCCGTCAAAAGATGGTAGAAGCATAGAATTTTACACGAGATTAAAATAATGTTTTCATGGGTGATTACACAAAATATAAAGTAGTGTTTCCATCGGTGAAACCAACTTATTAATAAAAGTGTCGGTAGTATCTTAAAATGAGCGGGCATGACAACATGTGCCATCATGTTCTAGTTACTAATAAAGTCTACTTATATTGTCACCATATATACAGTTCATTCCATGGAGTGTACAGTATACGATGATGCAACTGCACGAAAGTAAATGATTGCAGACCGCCCTAGTTGAAATAAATCATCCTAGTGTAACCCCCTCCAGGATTAGTGCATGCAATAAAGTGGCAAAGAGCTTTTGCTAATTCCTGTACCAGTCCGACGGGTGGCTTTGCTCCTGTGTATGTAATGATGGGATCCTCGTTGTGAGGACGTCAGGGTTATATGCAGAGAGGTACCACATTGCAGAATTGTTGCATATTTTCGCAAAGATCAGTTTGTCTTGCAAATTTGTTCTGTTGGGTTGCTTGCTGGCAGGCGATATTAAATTGTCATTGCTTGGTTCGTGCTTTTTCTTTTGTTGTAAAAAGCCTTTCCTTTGTCACTCCAAGTGTGTAGTAGTTGTAGCCTCGCCTTCTTGATACGTTATGATGTATGTACTTGAGGTTCTTAAATAAATTGTTTCGTGCAAAGCAATTTAGAGACGAAAATATCAAACTTTTATGCAAATTTCAGTTTGGTCTGTACATAGCAAGGGACCATCCACCAAGTTGAAACAAACACCCAACATTGCCGAAAATAACGAACTTAAGGACGATGCTTCTAAATAAAATTTAATAAACTTTCTTATTCCATAACATAAAAACAATTAACTAAAGTTTACATGGAACACCAGGTATTTTCATGGAAAAATAAAAATAATAATATAAGTGTATAACCGTGTCAACCATTTTCCCTTATACCTAGCCTGTAACACCTGGTATTTTCTTAGAGATTTGGTATCTTTATGTCACAAACAGTAAGGATATGTCAAAATCTTTTTTCTTTTGCAGAATACCCATACTGATCGTTGTTGGTTGATCTCCAAAGATCGTTGTGGGGACGCACCAGGTGCTCATCATTGGAGCAATCTACCCCTGATGAATGCATGTGCCAAATACCAAGAGCAACAGTATACGGCACCTCGGTTGGGATCCCTGCAGTGCAGCTGCTTGATATGTCTCCAACGTATCTATAATTTTTGATTGTTCCATGCTATTATATTATCAACCTTGGATGTTTTATATGCATTTATATGCTATTTTATATGATTTTTGGGACTAACCTATTAACCTAGAGCCCAGTGCTAGTTTTTTGTTTCTTCCCTGTTTTAGAGTATCGGTGAAAAGGAAAATCAAACGGAGTCCAATGGACCTGCAACTTCACGGAACTTATTTTTGGACTAGAAGAAGCCCACGGAGTATCGGAGTTGGACCAGGCGAGTCCCGGGTGACCCACGAGGGTGGGGCGCACCCACCCCCCTGGGCGCTGAAGGAAATATGCCCTAGAGGCAATAATAAAGTTATTATTTATTTCCTTATATCATGATAAATGTTTATTATTCATGCTAGAATTGTATTAACCGGAAACATAATACATGTGTGAACACAAAGACATACAGAGTGTCACTAGTATGCCTCTACTTGACTAGCTCGTTGATCAAAGATGGTTATGTTTCCTAACCATAGACATGAGTTGTCATTTGATTAACGGGATCACATCATTAGGAGAATGATGTGATTGACTTGACCCATTCCGTTAGCTTAGCACTTGATCGTTTAGTTTGTTGCTATTGCTTTCTTCATGACTTATACATGTTCCTATGACTATGAGATTATGCAACTCCCGTTTATCGGAGGAACACTTTGTGTGCTACCAAATGTCACAACATAACTGGGTGATTATAAAGGTGCTCTACAGGTGTCTCCGAAGGTACTTGTTGGGTTGGCGTATTTCGAGATTAGGATTTGTCACTCCGATTTTCGGAGAGGTATCTCTGGGCCCTCTCGGTGATGCACATCACCTAAGCCTTGCAAGCATTGCAACTAATGAGTTAGTTGCGAGATGATGTCTTACGGAACGAGTAAAGAGACTTGCCGGTAACGAGATTGAACTAGGTTTTGAGATGCCGACTATCGAATCTTGGGCAAGTAACATACCGATGACAAAGGGAATAATGTATGTTGTTATGCGGTCTAACCGATAAAGATCTTCGTAGAATATGTAGGAGCCAATATGAGCATCCAGGTTCCGCTATTGGTTATTGACCGGATATGTGTCTCGGTCATGTCTACATAGTTCTCGAACCCGTAGGGTCCGCACGCTTAACACTACGATGACAGTTATATTATGAGTTTATATGTTTTGATGTACCGAAGGAGTTCGGAGTCCCGGATGAGATCGGGGAGATGACGAAGAGTCTCGAAATGGTCGAGACGTAAAGATCGATATATTGGACGACTATATTCGGACTTTGGAAAGGTTCCGAGCGATTCGGGTATTTTTCGGAGTACCGAAGAGTTACTTCGCTAGGGAGTATATGGGCCTTATTGGG
Organism: Triticum dicoccoides; assembly: GCF_002162155.2. Lineage (NCBI taxonomy): Eukaryota > Viridiplantae > Streptophyta > Magnoliopsida > Poales > Poaceae > Triticum > Triticum dicoccoides. The sequence goes on along the minus strand of NC_041392.1, from coordinate 122,753,173 downwards.
CCATACGGGAATAGAGGAGAGAGGCCAAAAGGAAGGAGGCCTGCACCCCCCCTCTAGTCCGAATTGGACAAGGGGTGCAGCCCCCTTTTCCTTATCCCTCTCCTCCTCTTTCCTTCTCTCCTACTCACTACAAGAAATATGTCAACTTGTGACCAGCACTATTGGTCACTGAATGGTCACTGTTTTCAATTTGTGACCTTTTTGTGACCAAAAACATAAGGTCAAAAGCTGGCGGTCGTAAACTGACTATAGCGACCTTTCTTCTGGAATGGTCGTAGACATTTATGACCAAAATACGTCTACTGTGGCGTTTTGGTCACTAGCAACCTCCCCAGGCCACGTAGGCATCCAGCGTGGCAATCTGATGTGGCACAAGATTCAACCCGGTCCAATTCGATTTTCTACATGGGCTAGCCCAACAATTCGGCCTTTTTAAAGTATTTTTTTCCTGTGCTTTTATTAGCTACATGGGTCTGACCCAGTAATTCGGCCCATGTATTTTTTTAGGCAAGCCCTTTTAATATATGTATTTTATGTTAATTTCGGTTAGCTACATGGGCCTGGCCTACAATTTGGCCTTTTTATTTTCTAGCGCATGACATTTTGCGGTCCATTTCTTTTTTATTTCCAGCTTTTTTTGTCAGCTCCAGTTTTCAGATGGGTCCCAATTGTCAGGTTTTTCATAGCTTATTAATAAGCAATATATATGTATATATCAAACAAATAGAAGAGAGAAAGCATATGAAAATATTCAGATAACAGCTAAAATAAGTTTATTACAATATGCTATACAGAACAAAACACGTGAAACTACATACACTCATTCACATCACAACAACCAGCTTCCATACACTCATTCACATCACAACAACCAGTTTCACCATCGAATCTTGCATACCCAGGAACTTCAAACTTCACCCAGATCCACACAATCATAAATATTGGGATCTACAAATAAACCGCTACTCTTGGATACCACAAAACATGCTCTTCAACATAGGAAGAAGTCATTAACGGAGTTCTACCAACAACACAAGCTCCATTCACCTACAAGAATAGAATGGAATATCAAGTACTTGGATCGTTCAAGCAGATTACAACCAACATATATATGTAGAAGTACATCAGGAAATATGATGGAGCAAATCAGACAACAGATACACTTATACAGCCCAACAAATGGGTGATGACGACAAGCAAAAAATATACTCCCAGGTTTGGACATAAATAGTGTCAGATCAAGCAGAAGATAATAAGGTAGTAAACATATTGTCACATCCTCTTTGACCCTCTTCAGATCAATTAATCTACATAGCTTCAATTTTCTTTGTGCTTTACAGCAAAGAGCAAAACTAAAGAGAGCAAAGCATAGTTGATGATGGATTGGTGAATTACCTAGATGGCGTACTTGATGGTAATGTTGGTCCTTCTGGAGCTAGTAGTGTTCGTCCACAGACATAAGCATAGAAAAGAAAACATGATTTCAGCAAAACTAAAACTGTCAATGAAAGTTGAATAACAATGCAGCAGATTAGCTCTTAGCATGGAGGAACATCACCAAATTAAACAAGATGGTTGTTCAAGTTTCTATATGAGTATTCATGATTTCAGTTTGTCATCATCGTTTAAATAGCTTGGCAAATATTGACAGCAAAGAAACAAAAAATTGAAGTCTATAGCTTTGTGAGCATGCAGTAGATTGTTCACATCCTAATGAAATACATGGCAAAGAAGCTTGAACTATACTAGCAACAGAAATCAGTCAGCAGTATCTGAGAGTGACTGATGGTTGTTTCAACAAACAAACAGTTTGTTGACATCTTAACATGGACCAAAGAACCGTTGTTACTTCACAATGCAGATAAATAGATCGACTCTAGCAAGCAAGGACCTGACCTCCCCTTTCGGAAGAAGAGGTTTCAGTTTTCTTGTCACAAATTTGATGGCTAATGTGGTGGTGTAGTAAGCAAACATTTTAGTTTAACTTAGCACACCATTGTTTAATTATTCTTTTCAGCACGCTTTCACCAATGACGTAGTGTGAATAATACGAGAAATAGAGAAATAACACTGAAATTTTGAGACTAAACAAATGCACTATGTACCGGATCGAACACTCTTAAATCAGAACCAAAAAAATATAGCATCTATTATTAATCTTACAAAAAAAGCACTCAATCTTCACTTCCATCGCTCCTTCAGGTTGCAAATCTATGTACACGCATTTCTGGAAATACAAAAGTACAAAATCCATCATCTCTGCTGTAATAAGCGAAAAACACTCAGCACCAATGAAATTGTTGCTTGCAAACCCAAAGAAGGGAAAGAGAAGGGTTAATCATACAACTATATTAAGAAGTCAAGTAATAATTGAATGAGACATCAAGGCAGTAATGAAGCCTTGATGTTCCCTCGACAAGGTTTCGATATATACAAATATACCACATTATTTTGGTACAACTTCGTTAAATGCCACATAAAAAAGAGCATATACTTGATAAATTGAGTAGGTGATAAATTTTCTTAACTATAAACTAACACCACCAACACTCATTCCAATTCTGTAGCACAAACAGTAAGGTATTTACCCAAACTGTACCATTGTAAGCTAGCGCAAACACTTGCATGCATTAATGTTCATTCTGTAGTAGCACACTAGCTTGCGGCACAGGGCCACCAAGCCTTTATATAGGAGCACTGTACAAGTACGCACATCACTTGCATGCACAAATCACTCCTATGTAGTAGACTAGTAGTAGCACACTTTCTCTTGGCAACTAACTTTAATATGTTCACTGTTGGGCTAATGCGTAGATGACTAGGGGAGATGCATGCATGCTGATGACCAAGTCACTATATATTGCAGACAAACACATCATCCCAGGATGATTGGGGCTGTATGATTTTTGTATGATAAGCATCAACAACAAATGGAAGTTAGTTTTTACCGGCTTCTTGTTTACTCCTAGTTGTGCCCACGTGATGACTTAAGCAACTCCTCCAAGGTTCCATAGCCACCTGTCAAATTAACTGAATGTCAAAACACTTTTTGAAGAACTGTATTCAGAAATTTCTTTCACTTATGGAAGAATTGTATAGGTACTTAGTAAAGCAATAAAAGCGTCAACAAACCAAGCCATTTCGCCCTTCCCCTCCTGTATGCCATAAACAACTCTATAGGAGCATGGATCAGGGACAGTAAGAAACTAAGCATCCAGTTGTAATATAACTTGACCTACATGATCACCTAATACCAATAGGAGCAGGAATCAAGTTTGATCTAGTAAACAACAGTATAAACCTGACGGGTGGCAATAATGTACTACTAAACAGTAGTGCTCCCCCAGCCAGCTTGTTGCAGCTCGGCAGAGTGGGGACCCAACACTCCCCAACCCCACAAGACTCGGAGCAAGCAAACTAACAGTAGGGTGAAATTGATATCTATCAAGCCTCTACAGATTTGGTAAATAAAACAGACAAATTTAAGTTGCTGATGCAGTACAAGTCGAATAAAAATGTTGCAGATTGGTTTGTGGGAATTGAACACCAAACCAATTTCATTTTCAATTTTAGGAACGCACATACAAACTGAAGTAAACCAAATCCCCAATAATGTGTGTCAAATGCTGTCCAAACTGAAACTCAACTGCAGGTATCCCTCTCCTATGTTACAACCAAACTACATGGCAGGATTGGATCAGATTGGACCAACCCAAATCAGAACAGCTAGCTAGTAAGGAAGGGAAGGGGTCGTCCTTCTCTTACCACAACCGTGATTGTACCGCTGCAGCTTTTGATCTTCACTGCCACGTGCCATTGTACGTGCTGAAGAAGTCGCATACATCTCGCCAAGGACGTCATGGAATGCGAGATGCACTGTAGACCATGAGAAGGAACACCTCTTCCCTGCCTCGCTCGTCACATATCAGCTGCTGTAGGGTGACCCGCACCATGGATGCCATGGGAGGAGCGCGGCCTGGTGGATCTGGAAGGAAGGGGGAGTATGTGAGGCGAGGTTGAACAATCTGAGGGAGACCGAAACCCTAGCCATGGGTTGGAGAGGGCTGGATGGGTGGGGGTTCAGTGGATTTGGCAGCTCCCAGTGCTGCAAGGTGAGAGCAGGTCGCGGGGTAGCAGGTCGTGGGTGCGGCCCCGCGGAGCGAGACTCTCCTAGCCGCGGCGGCGCGGCCCCTCGGCGCCGTGAAGGCGGCTGAGAAGGAGGGGAACACCGCCGAGGAGGCAGTGGCGAGGGCGGGGGAGCGCGAATACCATGGTTGCGAGGGAGGGTAGGGAGGAAGGGGTCGACGGCGGCTGCAGCGGTGTGCACGCGGGGTTGGATTGAATTGGGCCAGGGTGAGGGGAGGACGCGGTAGTGTGCGGCGGTGGCTTGGGTCGTCGACGGTGAGGGAGGGGCGTCGGCTGCAGGAGTGGACAGGAGGGGTGGGGGAGGGATCTGGATCTGGTTGGGGGAGGAGGGGCGGCGGAGGAGGGATTTGGATCGGGGAGAGGAGGGGCAGCAGCGCCCTAGGGTTTCTCGGGAAGGAGGAGATCGAGAGACACTGGATCAGTAGGGTGGACGGCTTAGATCGAATAAAGGGAGTGATCCGTGGGCTGCGTCCTGATTGGTTCAAAAATGAGCAGTCCGAAAATTACTTTTCTTAGTGCTAAAAACAGGGGGTTGAAGCAGCTACCGAAAATATTTCGCAAAATGGCATCACTAAGATTTTCACTTAAGTTAGACCACCTTTCGTGGATGATTATCAGTTTGATTGCATTTCCGATCTTTCTAGCTATTTCGTGAAACAGTCAATTCGGCAAGAAGCGGGTCAAATTTGAACTCCATGTGTTTTATAGTTTTCTATTTATTTTTTTCGAAAAAACATTTTTAGTTACAAAAGTAGCTATTTCATCATGGACAAACCAAGATTTTTGCATTATTAAGCACCTAACTAAGAACGGGCGCGCGGTCAAATTTGATCACATTTTGAAATCGGCATTTGAAATTCATTAAAAAAATGGAAAATATTTAACCTCTTATGGTTAGTTCAAATAAACGAATATTTTGTGCATGTGTGTATTTAGGGATGACAAACAATGTTGATTTGGGAGGATTTCATTTTCTTTGCACAAAATAACCATTTTTCATTTTCTAAGCGACCAAAATGTGTTTATTTATGATGGAACTACCATACATTTGTTGCAAAATGGCAATAAATCATTTTTATAAAATATTAGTCATATTTAATGTATAATGACCAAACAGTTGGGTGTTAAAGCTTTTAACCACCTCTGGTGAGAAAGACAAATTTCCGCCGATTCAGTAGGAAGCAGGTCAAATTTGAACTGCAGCTACCTCATAGTTTGCTCTTTATTTTTTCCAAAAATCATTTCTAGGTAAAAAAGTATCTATTTAATCACAGAAACACCAAAAAAAAACTCAAGATTTAACAACTAGCTATGAACGGTCAAGCCCGCCATTTCGACCGCATTATAAAATGGGCATAAAATTATCAAAAAAAATCAAAAAATTGGAAAACCTTCACATTGTGTCATTATATGTGATCAAGTTACCAGAAAAAATAATAAACTTGTCATACGGTAATTTAAAAAAAAGTGTTCTCAGAAACGAGCTATCATGTGTGGAGATCAATGACTTTCAAGCCAAATGATCAATCTTATGGCCATATTCATGGCATAGTTTGTTGAAATGATATAATATTTTGCGCAAGGGTGCATATTGGAATGGCAAACAATGTTGTCTAAGGAAATTTTCATTTTCTTTAGACGAAAAAATCATTTTCCATTTTTCGAGTGCCCCAAATGAGGTTTTTTGTGAAGAACCTACCAAATAATTGTTGCAAAATTGGATCAAATAAATTTTATAAAATACTAGGCCATAACTAATGCACAATTGACCAAATGGTTGGGTGTAAAAAGTTTTGATCCACCTTTGGTGAAAAAGACAAATTTCCGCTGATTCAGAAGGAAGCGGGTCAAATTTGAACTACGGCTGCCTCATAGTTTGCTATTTATTTTTTACAAAAATCATTTCTGTGTACAAAAGTATCTATTTAATCAGATAAACACCAAAAAAATTCTAAGATTCAACCACTAGCAAGGGACGGTCATTCCCGCCGTTTTGACCGCATTTTGAAACGTGCATAAAAAATTAAAAAAAATCAAAGAATTGGAAAACCTTCGCATTGTGTCATTATATGTGACCAAGTTTCCAGGAAAAATAATAAACTTGTAATACGGCAATTATTTTAAAAAAGTGCAGAAATGAGCTATCATGTGTGAAGATTCATGGCTTTCAACCCAAATGCTCAATCTTATGGCCACATTCATGGCATAGTGTGTTAAAATGATCTCATATTGTGCACAAGGGTGCATATTGGAATGGAAAACAATGTTGCCTAAGGAAGTTTTCATTTTATTTGGACGAAAAAACCATTTTCCATTTTTCGAGTGCCCAAAAGGAGGTTTTTTGTGAAGGACCTCCCAAATAATTGTTGCAAAATTGGACCAAATCAATTTTCTAAAATACTAGGACATATTTAATGCACAATTGACAAAATTTTTGGGTGTAAAAAGTTTTGACCCACCTCTCGTGAAAAAGACAAATTTCCACCGATTCAGTTGGAAGCGGGTCAAATTTGAGCTGTAGCTGCCTTGTAGTTTGCTCTTTATTTTTTTCAAAAATCATTTCTAGGTACATAAGTATCTATTTAATCAAATAAACACCAAAAAATTCCTAGATTCAACCACTAGCTAGGAATGGTCATTCTTGCCATTTTGACCGCATTTTGAAATAGACATAAAAAATTCAAAAAAATCAAAAAATTGGGAAACCTTCGCATTGTGTCATTATATGTGGCCAAGTTCCCATTAAAAATAACAAACTTGTAATACAACAATTGTTTTAAAAAAGTGTTTTCAGAAACGAGCTATCATGTGTGGAGATCTATGGCTTTCAAGCCAAATGATCAATTTTATGGCCACATTCACGGCATAGTTTATTCAAATGATATCATATTGTGCACAAGGGTGCATATTGGAATGTCAAACAATGTTGCCTAAGGAAGTTTTCATTTTCTTTGGACGAAAAAACCATTTTCCATTTTTCGAGTGCCCGAAAGGAGGTTTTTTGTGAAGGACCTCCAAAATAATTGTTGCAAAATTATACCAAATCAATTTCCTAAAATATTAGGACATATTTAATGCACAATTGACAAAATGGTTGGGTGTAAAAAGTTTTGATCCACCTCTCGTGAAAAAGACAAATTTCCGCCGATTCAGTTGGAAGCGGGTCAAATTTGAACTACAGCTGCCTCATAGTTTGCTATTTATTTTTTCCAAAAATCATTTCTAGTTGCATAAGTACCTATTTAATCATAAATACATGGTTTTGTGGTGACAAGTCAAGGTTTGGGCGGTGGCCGAGGGCCCCAACTCTAGAGCACGTAAACTCGCATGCCCGTCGCGTGGTCACCGCGTGACCATGGCGTTGCCATGTGTTCTGGGTGGCCTAGACATGTCTAGTGGGTTGGGCACTCCCCGGGTAGGTGCTAGGAAGAAAATTAAAACATAAGATTCTCACGAGGAGACCGATCGATGCTCAAACATGAATTAGTAGCCAAGTGTTTGATTAACGGTACGGGAAATGTACATGGCTAATGGGCATGAGTTTTGGCTGAGGATGATCAGTTACTAAGAAGACCGTCTTTACAAATTTTCAGCTCAAAAGGAGGAGCCTAGGTGGTACTTGCTTTGCAAAGCACCACACTGGACATAAATACGAATGTTAAAGCTGGGCTCAAAATAATGAATGGATTGAGTTAGCATTTGGTGGAGGATCAAAATTGGATCAAATCATTTTTCTAAAATATTAGGCCATATTTTATGTACAATTGACCAAATGGTTGGGTGTCAAAACCTTTCCATCCACCTCTTGTGAAAACGACAAATTTTCGCCGTTTCAGCTGAAAGCGGGTCAAATTTGAAGTGCAGTTGTCTCATTGTTTACTCTTTATTTTTTTCAAAAATCATTTTTAGGTACACATTGCAGCTGCCTCATTGTTTGCTCTTTATTTTTTCAAAAATCATTGTTTTATTCAACCCCTAGCTATTTGAACTACATTTGTTTCACAGTTTTCTCTTTATGTTTCCAAAAATCATTTCTAGGTACGCAACTAGTTATTTCATTAGAGATCCAACAAAAGTTTTGAAAGACTCCCTCTAGCTACGACGGTCAAGCTGCCGTTTTGACCGCAATTATACGGTGTTTTCATTTTCCTATTCTCGCAATTTTATATTTTTAAGTTGTTTCGAGATTTTCCTATAATGAAGAACCTTTTTTCTAGAGAGATAAAATTTTAGAAAATGGTTTATTGACTTCAAAAAGTTTTCATAATATTTCGATAATGTTCATGATTTTTGGAAAAATGTTCTTGAATTCAAAACATTTCATGAAATTTATTTTTTTCATTCAATTTAAAGAATTTGTTAACATACTTCTGAATTCGCAATTGTTGTTTTGCATTAGTGTACATTTTTTGAATTATAATCTTTTTTGTAATCCCCAACTTTTTTATGAAGAAAAAATAAAAACGGAAAAGAAAACAGAAAACAAAAAAGTAACGAAAAAAGAGGGAGCCCGGCCTGGGCCGGCCCATGTTCTAGCATAGCATCGACACTAAATTTTATTCCTGAATGGGCCAAAGCCTAGGTGACACACGAAAATGTTAAAAGAAAAAAAAATAGGAGGTGGCCTCGTCCGAACAAGGCCCAAGCCCAGTCGAAGAGAAACCTTAAGTAGGCCGCACGCGCTACCCAATCAACAAGGTGGTGGTAGCCTGGTGGTTTGCTTCTCTAAACGAGACTTAGACGTTGCGGGTTCGAGTCCCACGGGAGCCACTTTTTGCTGCGTTTATTCGCTAATTTGCAGGTCCTTTATTTCAGAGGAGGACGGTCCCACATGTCATAGGTATTGTATTAGTTGGTTCGGTAGTAGGCCTCACATGTCACTGTACTCAAGAAGTTAATATGTGAGTGGACAATGGGTCCCACATGTCATTGGTATTGTGTTACTTGGCCCCGCATGTCAGTGGTAGGTCCACAAATTATTTCAGTAAATATGTGAGTTGTCAAACCAACTGCTAAAAGTGACACATAAGCAAAAATGGCATGACACGTAGACGGAATTGATGATGTGGCGTCCAGTCATATCAATGCATCCATGTTTAGAACGTTATGACCATTTATATTGGTCGTGATCAGCTAAAATATGGCAGCGGACTAGTGCAGTCTGCTTTACGACCATTTTGTGTAAAGAAATTGCGACCTTTCTGACCAAAATGGTCGTTATGGTTTAGGGTTTGAAGCTCCTCGAACAGCTTTTGACCAATTGGTCTCAAATGGTCGTAGATTTATGACCAATTCTTTCAGGGTCACTGACAGAAGGTCACAAGTTGATATATTTCTTGTAGTGACTCCAACAAGGAAAGGAGGAGTCCTACTCACGGTAGGAGTAGGACTCCCCCCTTGGCGCGCCCTCCTCCTAGGCCGGCCGCCTCCCCCCTTGCTCCTTTATATACAGGGGTAGGGGGCACCTCTAGACACACAAGTTGATCAAGTTGATCGTCTCTTAGCCGTGTGCGGTGCCCCTCTCCACCATAGTCCACCTCGATAATACTGTAGCGGTGCTTAGGCGAAGCCCTGCGTCGGTAGAACATCAACATCGTCACCATGTCGTCGTGCTGACGAAACTCTCCCTCAACACTCGGCTGGATCGGAGTTAGAGGGACGTCATCGGGCTGAATGTGTGCTGAACTCGGTGGTGCCGTGCGTTTGGTACTTGATCGGTCGGATCGTGAAGACGTACGACTACATCAACCGCGTTGTGCTAACGCTTCCGCTTTCGGTCTACGAGGGTACGTGGACAACACTCTCTCCTCTCGTTGCTATGCATCACCATGATCTTGCGTGTGCGTAGGAAATTTTTGAAATTGCTATGTTCCCCAACGGTGGCATCCGAGCCTAGGTTTTATGCGTTGATGTTGTGCATGAGTATAACACAAGTGAGTTGTGGGCGATATAAGTCATACTACTTACGAGCATGTCATACTTTGGTTCGGCGGTATTGCTGGATGAAGCGGCCCGGACCGACATTACGCGTACGCTTACGCGAGACTGGTTCTACCGACGTGCTTTGCACACAGGTGGCTGGCGGGTGTCATTTTCTCCAACATTAGTTGAACCAAGTGTGGCTACGCCCAGTCCTTGCGAAGGTTAAAACAGCACCAACTTGACAAACTATTGTTGTGGTTTTGATGCGTAGGTAAGAACGGTTCTTGCTAAGCCATAGCAGCCACGTAAAACTTGCAACAACAAAGTAGAGGACGTCTAACTTGTTTTTGCAGGGCATGTTGTGATGTGATATGGTCAAGACATGATGCTAAATTTTATTATATGAGATGATCATGTTTTGTAACCGAGTTATCGGCAACTAGCAGGAGCCATATGGTTGTCGCTTTATTGTATGCAATGCAATTGCGCTGTAATGCTTTACTTTATCACTAAGCGGTAGCGATAGTCGTGGAAGCATAAGATTGGCGAGACGACAACGATGCAACGATGGTGATCAAGGTGTCGCGCCTGTGACGATGGTGATCATGACGGTGGTTTGGAGATGGAGATCACAAGCACAAGATGATGATGGCCATATCATATCACTTATATTGATTGCATGTGATGTTTATCTTTTATGCATCTTATCTAGCTTTGATTGACGGTAGCATTATAAGATGATCTCTCACTAAATTTCAAGATAAAAGTGTTCTCCCTGAGTATGCAGCGTTGCCAAAGTTTGTCGTGCCCAGACACCACGCAATGATCAGGTGTGATAAGCTCTACGTCCATCTACAACGAGTGCAAGCCAGTTTTGCACACGCAGAATACTCAGGTTAAACTTGACGATCCTAGCATATGCAGATATGGCCTCGGAACACTGAGACCGAAAGGTCGAGCGTGAATCATATAGTAGATATGATCAACATAGTGATGTTCACCATTGAAAACTACTCCATTTCACGTGATGATCGGTTATGGTTTAGTTGATTTGGATCACGTGATCACTAAGAAGATTAGAGGGATGTCTTTCTAAGTGGGTGTTCTTAAGTAATATGATTAATTGAACTTAAATTTATCATGAACTTAGTCCTGGTAGTATTAGAATATCTATGTTGTAGATCAAAAGCTCGCGTTTAGATCCCCTGTTTTTTTTATATGTTCCTAGAGAAAACTAAGTTGAAAGATGTTAGTAGCAAGGATGCGGATTGGATCCGTGATCTGAGGTTTATCCTCATTGCTGCACAGAAGAATTATGTCCTTGATGCACCGCTAGGTGACTGACCTATTACAGGAGCAGATGCACATATCATGAACGTTTGGCTAGCTCAATATGATGACTACTTGATAGTTTAGTGCACCATGCTTAACGGCTTAGAATCGGGGCTTCAAAGACGTTTTGAACGCCAAGGAGCATATAAGATGTTCCAAGAGTTGAAATTGGTATTTCATATTCATGCCCGTGTCGAGAGGTATGAGACCTCTGACAGTACTTTGCCTACAAGATGGAGGAGAATATCTCAACCAGTGAGCATGTGCTCAGATTGTCTGAGCACTACAATTGCTTGAATCAAGTGGGAGTTAATCTTCCAGATAAGAGAGCAATTGACAAAGTTCTCTAGTCACTATCACCGAGTTACTAGAACTTAGTGATGAACTATAATATGCAAGAGATGACAAAAGTAATTCCCAAGCTCTTCGTGATGCTGAAATCGACGAAGGTAGAAATCAAGAAAAGCATCAAGTGTTGATGGTTGACAAAGACCACTAGTTTCAAAAAGGGCAAAGGGAAGAAAGGGAACTTCAAGAAGAACGGCAAGCAAGTTGCTGCTCAAGTGAAGAAGCCCAAGTCTGGACCTAAGCCTGAGACTAAGTGCTTCTACTGCAAAGGTACTGGTCACTGGAAGCGGAACTGCCCCAAGTATTTGGCGGATAAGAAGGATGGCAAAGTGAACAAAGGTATATTCGATATACAGATTATTGATGTGTATTTTACTAGTGTTCGTAGAAACCCCTCGGTATTTGATACTGTTTCAGTTGCTAAGAGTAGTAACTCGAAACGGGAGTTGCAGAATGAACAGAGACTAGTTAAGGGTGAAGTGACGATGTCTGTTGGAAGTGGTTCCAAGATTGATATGATCATCATCGCACACTCCCTATACTTTCGGGATTAGTGTTGAACCTAAATAAGTGTTATTTGGTGTTTGCGTTGAGCATGAATATGATTTGATCATGTTTATTGCAATACAGTTATTCATTTAAGTAAGAGAATAAATTGTTGTTCTGTTTACATGAATAAAACCTTCTATGGTCATACACCCAATGAAAATGGTTTGTTGGATCTCGATCCTGGTGATACACATTCTCATAATATTGAAGCCAAAAGATGCAAAGTTAATAATGATAGTGCAACTTATTTGTGGCACTGTCGTTTAGGTCATATTGGTGTAAAGCGCATGAAGAAAATCCATGCCGATGGGCTTTTGGAATCACTTGATTATGAATCAGTTGATGCTTGTGAACCATGCCTCATGGGCAAGATGACTAAGACTCCGTTCTCCGGAACAATGGAGCAAGTATCTGACTTATTGGAAATAATACATACTAATTTATGCAGTCCGATGAATGTTGAGGCTCGCGGCGGGTATCGTTATTTTCTGACCTTCACAGATGATTTGAGCAGATATGGGTATATCTACTTGATGAAACATAAGTCTGAAACATTTGAAAAGTTCAAAAACTTCAGAGTGAAGTGGAAAATCATCGTGACAAGAAAATAAAGTTTCTACGATCTGATCGCAGAGACAAATGTTTGAGTTACGAGTTTGGTCTTCAATTAAAACAATGTGGAATAGTTTCACAAAATCGTGCCACCTGGAACACCAGAGCGTAATGGTGTGTCCAAACGTCATAACCGTACTATTATTGGATATAGTGCAATCTATGATGTTTCTTACCGATTAACCACTATAGTTTTGAGGTTATGCATTAGAGACAACTACATTCACGTTAAATAGGGCACCATCTAAATCCATTGAGACGACACCATATGAAGTATGGTTTGGCAAGAAACCTAAGCTGTCGTTTCTTAAAGTTTGAGGTTGCAATGCTTATGTGAAAAAGTTTCAACCTGATAAGCTCAAACCCAAATTTGAGAAGTGCGTCTTCATAGGATACCCAAAAAGAAAATGTTGGATACACCTTCTATCACAGATCCGAAGGCAAGATATTCGTTGCTGAGAATGGATCCTTTCTAGAGAAGGAGTTTTTCTCGAAAAAAGTGAGTGGGAGGAAAGTAGAACTTGATGAGGTAACTATACCTGCTCCCTTATTGGAAAGTAGTTCATCACAGAAATCTGTTTCTGTGACTCCTACACCAATTAGTGAGGAAGCTAATGATGATGATCATGTAACTTCAGATCAAGTTACTACCGAACCTTGTAGGTAAACCAGAGTGAGATCCGCACCAGAGTAGTATGGTAATCATGTTCTGGAGGTCATGTTACTTGACCATGATGAACCTACGAGCTATGAGGAAGCGATGATGAGCCCAGATTCCACGAAATGGCTTGAGGCCATGAAATCTGATATGAGATCTATGTATAAGAACAAAGTATGGACTTTGATTGACTTGCCCAAAGATCGGTGAGCCATTGAGATTAAATGGATCTTCAAGAGGAAGACAGACATTGATAGTAGTGTTACTATCTACAAAGCTAGAATTGTCGCAAAAGGTTTTCGACAAGTTCAAGGTGTTGACTACGATGAGAGTTTCTCACTCGTATCTATGCTTAAGTCTATCCGAATCATGTTAGCAATTGCCACATTTTATGAAATCTGGCAAATGGATAAACAAAAATGCATTCCTTAATGGATTTATTAAAGAAGAGTTGTATATGATGCAAACAGAAGGTTTTGTCAATCCTAAAGGTGCTAACAAAATATGCAAGATCCAGCGATCCATCTATGGACTGGTGCAAGCATCTTGGAGTTGGAATATACGCTTTGATAAGTTGATCAAAGCATATAGTTTTATACAGACTTGCGGTGAAGCCTGTATTTACAAGAAAGTGAGTGGGAGCACTACATCATTTCTGATAAGTATATGTGAATGACATATTGTTGATCGAAAATAATGTAGAATTATTCTGCAAAGCATAAAGGAGTGTTTTAAAGGAGTTTTTCAAAGAAAGACCTCGGTGAAGCTGCTTACATATTGAGCATCAAGATCTATAGAGATAGATCAAGACGCTTGATAAGTTTTTCAATGAGTACATACCTTGACAAGATTTTGAAGTAGTTCAAAATGGAACAGTCAAAGAAAGAGTTCTTGCCTGTGTTACAAGGTGTGAAACTGAGTAAGACTCAAAGCCCGACCACGGCAGAAGATAGAAAGAGAATGAAAGTCATTCCCTAGGCTTTGGCCATAGGTTCTATAAAATATGCCATGAAGTGTACCAGATCTATTATATACCCTACACTGTTTTTGGCAAGGGAGTACAATAGTGATCTAGGAGTAGATCACTGGACACCAGTCAAAATTATCCTTAGTAGAATAAGGATATGTTTCTCGATTATGGGGGTGACAAAAAGGTTTGTCGTAAAGGGTTACGTCGATGCAAATTTTGACACTGATCCAGATGACTCTAAATCTCAATTTGGATATATATTGAAAGTGGGAGCAATTAGCTAGAGTAGCTCCATGCAGAGCATTGTTGACATAGAAATTTGCAAAATACTTACGGATCTGAATTTGGCAGACCCGTTGAGTGAACTTCTCTCACAAGCAAAACATGATCACACCTTAGTACTCTTTGGGTGTTAATCACATACCGATGTGAACTAGATTATTAACTCTAGTAAACCCTTTGGGTGTTGGTCACATGTCGATGTGAACTATGGGTGTTAATCACATGGTGATGTGAACTATTGGTATTAAATCACATGGCGATGTGAACTAGATTATTGACTCTAGTGCAAGTGGGAGACTGAAGGAAATATGCCCTAGAGGCAATAATAAAGTTATTATTTATTTCCTTATATCATGATAAATGTTTATTATTCATGCTAGAATTGTATTAACCGGAAACATAATACATGTGTGAACACATAGACAAACAGAGTGTCACTAGTATGCCTCTACTTGACTAGCTCATTGATCAAAGATGGTTATGTTTCCTAACCATAGACATGAGTTGTCATTTGATTAACGGGATCACATCATTAGGAGAATGATGTGATTGACTTGACCCATTCCGTTAGCTTAGCACTTGATCGTTTAGTTTGTTGCTATTGCTTTCTTCATGACTTATACATGTTCCTATGACTATGAGATTATGCAACTCCCGTTTACCGGAGGAACACTTTGTGTTCTACCAAATGTCACAACGTAACTGGGTGATTATAAAGGTGCTCTACAGGTGTCTCCGAAGGTACTTGTTGGGTTGGCGTATTTTGAGATTAGGATTTGTCACTCCGATTGACGGAGAGGTATCTCTGGGCCCTCTCGGTAATGCACATCACCTAAGCCTTGCAAGCATTGCAACTAATGAGTTAGTTGCGAGATGATGTATCACGGAACGAGTAAAGAGACTTGCCGGTAACGAGATTGAACTAGGTATTGAGATGCGGATGATCGAATCTCGGGCAAGTAACATACCGATGACAAAGGGAACAACGTATGTTGTTATGCGGTCTGACCGATAAAGATCTTCGTAAATATGTAGGAGCCAATATGAGCATCCAGCTTCCACTATTGGTTATTGACTGGAGACATGTCTCGGTCATGTCTACATAGTTCTCGAACCCGTAGCGTCCGCATGCTTAACGCTATGATGACAGTTATATTATGAGTTTATATGTTTTGATGTACTGAAGGAGTTCGGAGTCCCGGATGAGATCGGGGACATGACGAGGAGTCTCGAAATGGTCGATATGTAAAGATCGATATATTGGACGACTATATTCGGACTTCGGAAAGATTTCGAGTGATTCGGGTATTTTTCGGAGTACCGAAGAGTTACGGGAATTCGCCGGGGAGTATATGGGCCTTGTTGGGCCATACGGGAATAGAGGAGAGAGGCCAAAAGGAAGGAGGCCCGTGCCCCCCCTCTGGTCCGAATTGGACAAGGGGTGCAGCCCCCTTTTCCTTCTCCCTCTCCTCCTCTTTCCTTCTCTCCTACTCCAACAAGGAAAGGAGGAGTCCTACTCACGGTAGGAGTAGGAATCCCCCCTTGGCGCGCCCTCCTCCTAGGCCGGCCGCCTCCCCCCTTGCTCCTTTATATACAGGGGCAGGGGGCACCTCTAGACACACAAGTTGATCAATTTGATCATCTCTTAGCCATGTGCGGTGCCCCCCTCCACCATAGTCCACCTCGATAATACTGTAGCGGTGCGAAGCCCTGCGTCGGTAGAACATCAACATCGTCACCATGCCGTCGTGCTGACGAAACTCTCCCTCAACACTCGGCTGGATCGGAGTTAGAGGGACGTCATCGGGCTGAACGTGTGTTGAACTCGGAGGTGTCGTGCGTTCGGTACTTGATCGGTCGGATCGTGAAGACGTACGACTACATCAACTGCGTTGTGCTAACGCTTCCTCTTTCGGTCTACGAGGGTACGTGGACAACACTCTCTCCTCTCGTTGCTATGCATCACCATGATCTTGCATGTGCGTAGGAAATTTTTGAAATTGCTACGTTCCCCAACAGGCGCGCCCCTGCCTCGTGGACAGCCCGGAGGTCCACCGACGTACTTCTTCCTCCCATATATACCCATATACCCTAAAAACTTCGGTGAGCACAATAGATCGGGAGTTCCGCCGCCAGAAGCATCCGTAGGCACCGAACACCAATCTGGACCCGTTCCGGCACCCAGCCGGAGGGGGAATCCCTCTCCGGTGGCCATCTTCATCATCCCGGTCCTCTCCATGACGAGGAGGGAGTAGTTCTCCCTCGGGGCTGAGGGTATGTACCAGTAGCTATGTGTTTGATCTCTCTCTCTCTCTCTTGTGTTCTTGAAGTGGTACGATCTTAATGTATCGCGAGCTTTGCTATTATATTTGGATTCTATGATGTTTCTCCCCCTCTACTCTCTTGTAATGGATTGAGTTTTCCCTTTGAAGTTATATTATCGGATTGAGTCTTTAAGGATTTGAGAACACTTGATGTATGTCTAGCGTGGGATAACCGTGTTGACAATGGGTTGTTCTATTAATCCACTTGATGTATGTTTTGGTGATCAACTTGCGGGTTTCGCCCATGAACCTATGCATAGGGGTTGGCACACATTTTCGTCTTGACTCTCTGGTAGAATCTTTGGGGCACTCTTTGAAGTACTTTGTGTTGGTTTGAATAGATGAATCTGAGATTGTGTGATGCCTGTCGTATAATCATACCCACGGATACTTGAGGTGACATTGGAGTATCTAGGTGACATTAGGGTTTTGGTTGATTTGTGCCTTAAGGTGTTATTCTACTACGAACTCTATGATATATTGAACGGAAAGAATAGCTTCATGTTATTTTACTACGGACTCTTGAATAGATCGATCAGAAAGGATAACTTTGAGGTGGTTTCGTACCCTACCATAATCTCTTCATTTGTTCTCCGCTATTAGTGACTTTGGAGTGACTCTTTGTTGCATGTTGAGGGATAGTTATATGATCCAATTATGTTATTATTGTTGAAGGAACTTGCACTAGTGAAAGTATGAACCCTACGCCTTGTTTCAACGCATTGCAATACCATTTGTGCTCACTTTTACAATTAGTTACCTTGCTGTTTTTATATACCCTTGTATTACCATCTCTTCGCCGAACTAGTGCACCTATACAATTTACCATTGTATTGGGTGTGTTGGGGACACAAGAGACTCTTTGTTATTTGGTTGCAGGGTTGCTTGAGACAGACCATCTTCATCCTACGCCTCCTACGGATTGATAAACCTTAGGTCATCCACTTGAGGGAAATTTGCTACTGTCCTACAAACCTCTGCACTAGGAGGCCCAACAACGTCTACAATAAGAAGGTTGTGTAGTAGACATCACTGCTTTTCAAGTAATGCCCAATAAATGGAACAACCAAACTGGTTTCTTCAAGCAAATTGTCACACTATTCTCAAAGTCTCCAAAGCAAAATCATATTTATGGTGGCAAAAACATAACGCCAACTACCTTCACATAACAGAGATCACTGAACATTGTTTCTCTATAAACTTTGATTCAACATATAGATCAGGAAAATGTTCAGAATAACTTCAGTGGATGTCTTGACAAATAACAAATAACAATAGTTTAACTAAAAAAGGAGGTATACAATTCCATGTCTTATAACTTACGTCAGCAATGAAGTTGGTGGGCTTCTTTCACCGGCTATTAATAATCAAAGAGGCCAACTCAAATTGTTGATGGCTCAAGTGATAAAAAATTAACCATAAAAACAAGGGTGTGTGAATTGGACATCATAAATTCAGATAGCCGCACGCTGAATCCAAGGTGAGGAAGATGCAGAGAATGTTGATTTGAGACTGAAGCTCAACCCTATGTAAATTAACAACTTGAGTCCAAGACTTGAAAGTAAACAAAAGACGTAAGCACATAGTCAGTGCTACAGCGCTCGAATATGTAATCCCTACAGGCCAAGACTTCTGCTTGATCATCCAGAGCTTGGTTCAACACCCTCCACACCTGCGACGCTAAATGTCAATCAGCTCATGCTCACTGCTCTGCCCCGGGACTCCATTGTAGATGCTGATCAATTTAGGGACGTAGAACCTATTGGCCCACAGATAAAGTGATACATCTCCATCGTATCTACTTTTCCAAACACTTTTGCCCTTGTTTTGGACTCTACCTTGCATGATTTGAATGGAACTAACCCGAACTAACGTTGTTTTCAGCAGAATTGCCATGGTGTTATTTATGTGCAGAAACAAAAGTTCTCGGAATGACCTGAAACTCCACGAAGCGTATTTTTGGAAATAATAAAAATACTGGAAAAAGATCAATGCCAGGGGGCCCACACCCTAGCCACGAGGGTGGGGGCGCGCCCCCCTACCTCGTGGGCCCCTGGAGCTCCTCCGACCTCAACTCCAACTCTATATATTCACTTTCGGGGAGAAAAAAACAAGGAGAAAGATTCATCGCGTTTTACAATACGGAGCTGCCGCCAAGCCCTAAAACCTCTCGGAAGGGCTAATCTGGAGTCCGTTCAGGGCTCCGGAGAGGGGGATCTGTCGCCATCGTCATCATCAACCATCCTCCATACCAATTTCATGATGCTCACCGCCGTGCATGAGTAATTACATCGTAGGCTAGCTGGACGGTGATGGGTTGGATGAGATTTATCATGTAATCGAGTTAGTTTTGTTAGGGTTTGATCCCAAGTATCCACTATGTTCAGAGACTGATGTTGCCATGACTTTGCTATGCTTAATGCTTGTCACTAGGGCCCGAGTGCCATGATTTCAGATCTGAACCTATTATGTTTTCATCAATATATGAGAGTTCTTGATCCTATCTTGCAAGTCTATAGTCACCTATTATGTGTTATGATCCGTTAACCCCGAAGTGACAATAATCAGGATACTTACCTGTGATGACCGTAGTTTGAGGAGTTCATGTATTCACTATGTGTTAATGCTTTGGTCCGGTACTCTATTAAAAGGAGGCCTTAATATCCCTTAGTTTCCGCTAGGACCCCGCTGCCACGAGAGGGTAGGACAAAAGATGTCATGCAAGTTCTTTTCCATAAGCATGTATGACTATATTCGGAATACATGCCTACATTACATGATGAACCGCATCCGGCATAATTCTCCATCACTGATCCATTGCCTACGAGCTTTCCATATATTTTTCTTCGCTTATTTACTTTTCCGCTGTTATTGATACAATCACTACAAAATACCAAAAACATTACTTTTGTTATCATTACCTTTTGCTACCGTTACTACTACTATCATATTACTTTGCTACTAAATACTTTGCTGCAGATATTAAGTTTCCAGGTGTGGTTGAATTGACAACTCAGCTACTAATACTTGCGAATATTCTTTGGCTCCCCATGTGTCGAATCAATAAATTTGGGTTGAATACTCTACCCCCGAAAACTGTTGCGATCCCCTATACTTGTGGGTTATCAAGACTATAATCTGGCACCGTTGCCGGGGAGCATAGCTCTATTTCGAGTCATTTGGGATTTATATCTGCTTTTCATTATGAAGAACTAAATATGAATTGCCTGTTTTTCCTGAGGGTTATGTTATGGATGAAGAAGCTACTAGAGCTATTTTAGCTTGCAATGATAGATATGATTTAAAGAGGTTATTAGCTAAATGGAAGCAGCAATCCCTTAATGCTAGAATGAAACCTGACCCTCCTTTTGCTACTTCACCTATCTATGTTACTGATAAGGATTATGAATTCTCTGTTGATCCTGATATAATTACTTTGGTTGAATCGGATCCTTTTTATGGCTATGAATCTGAAAGTGTTGTGGCACATCTTACTAAATTAAATGATATAGCCACCCTTTTCACTAATGATGAGAGAACTCGCTACTTTTATATCCTTAAAATATTTCCGTTCTCATTAAAGGGTGATGCTAAGATATGGTTTAATTCTCTTGATCCTGGTTGTGTGTGTAGTGCCCAGGATATGATTTATTACTTCTCTGCTGAATATTTCCCTCCTCATAAGAAACAAGTTGCCTTAAGGGATATATATAATTTTGTGCAACTTGAAGAAGAGAGTCTCCCACAAGCCCGGGGGAGGCTTCTCCAATTACTTAATGCTTTGCCTGATCATCCTCTTAAGAAAAATGAAATACTTGATATCTTTTATAATAGACTAACCGATGCTTCCAGAGATTACCTGGATAGTTCTGCTGGTTCTGTTTTCAGGGAAAGAACACCGGATGAAGCTAAAATTATATTAAATAATATGTTGACTAATGAAAATAATTGGACACTTCCTGAGCCTATTCCTAAACCAACTCCCAAGAAGAGAGGTGTTCTATTTCTCAATCCTGAAGATATGCAAGAGGCAAAGAAATCCATGAAAGAAAAGGGTATTAAAGTTGAAGATGTTAAGAATTTACCTCCTATTGAAGAAATACATGGTCTTCATTTACCACATGTCGAAGAAATGCATAATTTTAATCCATCTCCTATTGAAGAAATACATGGTATTGATAACCCGACACAGGTAGTAAAGGTAAATTCTCTCTATAGATATGATAAGGCTGAAATCCCATTTACTAAGTTTGCTAGCCCATGCTTAGATGAGTTTGGTAAATTTATGGTTAAGCAAGAATACTTCAATGCTTACTTTGGTAGAGAATTAAAATGCAGTGCTAATATGCTTGAACACTTGGATGATTATATGGCTAATGTCAAAGGTGAACTTAAACTTATTAGTAAACATGCTTCTATGGTTACCACTCAAGTAGAACCAGTACTTAAAGCTCAAAATAATTTGCTCAATGAATTGAATAGTAAGAATAATGATTTTGCTGTTAGAGTGGCTACTAGAACTGGTAAAATGACTCAGGAACCTTTGTATCCTGAAGCCCACCCTAAGAGAATTGAGCAAGATTCTCAGAGAAATAATATAGATGTACCTAGTCCTTCTAAAAGGAAGAAAAAGAAAAATGATAGGACTTTGCATGCTTCTAGTGAACCTATTGCTGAAACACCTGAGAATCCAAATGATATTTCTATTTCTGATGCTGAAACACAATATGGTAATGAACCTGAAACTAGTGATAATGTTAATGATAATGTTCATGATGATGCTCAACCTAGTAATGATAATGATATAGAAATTGAACCTGCTCTTGATCTTGATAACCCACAATCAAAGAATCAACGTTATGATAAGAAAGACTTTGTTGCTAGGAAGCACGGTAAGGAAAGAGAGCCTTGGGTTCAAAAACCCATGCCTTTTCCTTCCAAACCATCCAAGAAAAAGGATGATGAGGATTTTGAGCACTTTGCTAAAATGATTAGACCTATCTTTTGGCGTATGCGATTAACTGATATGCTCAAAATGAATCCATATGCTAAGTATATGAAAGATATTGTTACTAATAAAAGAAAGATACCGGAAGCTGAAATTTCCATCATCCTTGCTAATTATACTTTTAAGGGTGGAATACCAAAGAAACTTGGAGATCCAGGAGTACCCACTATACCATGCTCCATTAAAAGAAACTATGTTAAAACTGCTTTATGTGATCTTGGAGCCAGTGTTAGTGTTATGCCTCTCTCTTTATATTGTAGACTTGATTTGAATAAGTTGACACCTACTGAAATATCTTTGCAAATGGCTGATAAATCAACTGCTATACATGTCGGTATTTGTGAGGATGTGCCTGTTGTGGTTGCAAACGTTACTATTTTAATGGACTTTGTTATTCTTGATATTCCCGAGGACGATAGTATGTCTATTATTCTTGGAAGACCCTTTTTGAATACTGCAGGGGCTGTTATTGATTGCAACAAGGGCAATGTCACTTTTCATGTTAATGGTAATAAGCATACGGTACACTTTCCGGGGAAACAACCTCAAGTCCACAGTATCAATTCTATTGGAAAAATTCCATCGATTATTTTTGGAGGTTTTGAATTTCCTCTTCCTACTATCAAGAAGAAATATGATATTCTTATTGTTGGGGATGTGCATATCCCCGTGGAGGTAACCTAGTGTTATTCGAAAACTCTCCGGTTCCATATTATTCGAAATGAGTTTGTTAACAAGACTTGATCAACCTTGTTAATGGATTCCTTTTGATGATCATGAGATGGATGAATTTAGAAAACACAACTCTCTGTACCCTCCTTTTACTTTCTGTTATTCATATTAAATAAAGTAAAAATAGTATTTTTTGTCTGTTATCTGAATTATCCGTGCAATATAAAATACCCCGAAAATAAAAGTTCTTCAAATGCCCTGAAATTTAAATATGATTTTTTTAGAATATTTGAGAATATTTGGCACTGAGAACACAGCAGGGGGACATCCACCTGGCCACGAGGGTGCCTCAAGCATGAGTTCTAGCTCATTTTGCTGTGATTTTCGATCTCCTTGTGCAAAGCACCTCTCACAAAACTGCTTTGGGGGATTGTTCCTTAGTATGTGACTCCTCCAATGGTCCAATTAGTTTCTATTCTAGTGCTTTATTCATTGCATATTTTTGCTGCCTAGGTGACCCTGTTCTTGAGCTTGCATGTCAAATTTATGTGGTTCCAAGTAGTTTTGATGCATGATATAGGCTCTAGGCACTTGTAGGAGGAGTTGCTATCAATTTTGTTGAGTTTGGTTCACTTTTATTTGAAGTTACTAAAAAATTCAGAAATTTTTCAGAGGAGGAAATATGTTTAGGAAAATGTACCAAGGTGGTTCTTCAAGGAAACAAGGACCCAGGCTTGCAATGTGTGATGCTGACGATGAGCCACCAAGGAATACTCCAGTGAGGCCCTGTGAATGGCCTTCAAAGGACTTCATGGATCGAGCGGGAATCAAGGAAGAATTTAACGCATATTTGCGTAACACTGATCTTGTGAGCTTCGAGGAGGAAAAGTGCCGGCAGTACCACTATCTCACTAGTTCCTTTGTGAGGAGGCAAAAGGGAGATATTCTATAACCAGAGAGGGGCGGAAGAGTATAAGAGGAGAGCTGAGATAGCTCGCCTCCAAGCTGCAGCCCACGATGCAATGACTGCTGCATCTCAGTATGACCCCAACTACAACTTTGGATATCCGCCAGGCCATCCGTGGCATTAGACCAACTTAGGCTAAAAGCCTAAGCTTGGGGGAGTACGTATTTTTCACCGATAATACATTCATGTTCACACACTCATTGCTAGATGTCGGTGCTCATACTTTTTCATTGTAATATCCATGCTAGTTTATTTCCTTTTTCTTGTCTGTTTAATAAACCTTAATAGAAACCAAAAAAATAGTTGTAGCTTTTAATTAGTTTACTTTCCATGCTTGTAGTAGTAATTAAAAAGAAAACCCAAAAAGATTTCTTGTTATTATTTTGCTTGTTGGGAGCTTTTCCCGTGTATATAGTTTTATTTCTCTTCTTTTCTTTGGGGGTCGATAGGAGAAGACCATGGTTAAATTTTTGAAGTGGCTCTTATATGCATTATTGTTGATCTGACAAAAGAGCCCATATTGCCTTGTCTTCTACTGTTCATTGAATGCTTGCAGATTCCTGCTTAGTCCAATGCACGTGCACTGTTATTATTAGTCACATCACTCGGTCGTGCAAGTGAAAGGAAATTATGACGATATATGATAGACTGACTGAGATGAGAAAAGCTGGTACGAACTCGACCTCTCTTGTTTTTGTAAATATGATTAGTTCATCATTCCTGATTCAGCCTATTATGAATAAACATGTTTGCAATAACAATTAGAGATCATAGTTTCTTGTGTCATGCTTAATTATCTAGGAGCTTATAATGGTTTACCTTGCGTGCCAACATGCTATTAAAATGGTTGTGATGTGGTATGATAGGGTGGTATCCTCTTTTGAACGATTCGAGTGGCTTGACTTGGCACATGTTCACACATGTAGTTGAAACAAAATCAACATGGCCTCTATGATATTTATGTTCATGGTGCATTATATCCTACTCATGCTTGCATTCGGTGTTGATTAATTTTAATGCATGTTCATGATTGTTGTCGCTCTCTAGCTAGTTGCTTCCCAGTATTTTTCTAGCCTTCACCTGTACTAAGCAGGAATACTGCTTGTGCATCCAACTCCATAAACCCCAAAGTTATTCCATATGAGTCCACCATACCTACCTATATACGGTATCTACCTACCGTTCCAAGTAATTTGTATGTGCCAAACTCTAAACCTTCAAATAAATATCCTGTTTTGTATACTCGAATAGCTCATGTATCAACTAGGGCTGTCCGTATCTTCCATGTTAGGCGGGTTATTCTCAAGAGGAGTGGACTCCGCTCCTCACTCACGAGAAAGTAGCTGGTCACCGGGATGCCAAGTCCCATGCTTTATGCAAATCAAATCAAAATAATTGCAAATAAAACTCCCCCTGGGACTCTTGTTAGTTGGAGGCACTCGTTGTTTCGAGCAAGCCATGGATTGATGCTTGTTGGAGGAGGGGGATTATAAACTTTACCATTCTGTTTGGGAACTGCCTATAATGTGTGTAGCATGGAGGATATCGCCATCTCTTGGTTCTTATGTTGACTACGAAAGTATACCGCTCAAAATATTATTCATCTCTATTTCAAAACCGAGATCTGGCGCCTCTACAAATCCCTGCTTCCCTTTGCGAAGGGCCTATCTTTTACTTTTATGTTGAGTCATCATCCTCTTATTAAAAAGCACCAGTTGGAGAGCACCACTGTCATTTGCATTCATTACTGTTAGTTTACATTGAGTATGACTTGACTGGATCTCCTTTACCATGAATTACAATGTCTAGTCAGTCCTTGATCTTTAAAGGTGCTCTGCATTTATGTTTTGCGGTCTCAGAAAGGGCTAGCGAAATACCATCTTGTTATATCATATTATGATAGTTTTGAGAAAGTGTTGTCATTCGAGATTTATTATTATTGCTCGCTAGTTGATTATGCCATTGATATGAGTAAACATGAGACCTAAGCGTTATTGTGAATATGGTTAGTTTATAATCTTTGCTGAAAACTTGAATGCTGGCTTTACATATTTACAACAACAAGAGAAAACAGAGTTTGTAAAAGTTTTTCTTTATCACTTTCAGTTTGTCAACTGAAATGCTTGAGGACAAGAAAAGGTTTAAGCTTGGGGGAGTTGATACGTCTCCGTCGTATCTACTTTTCCAAATACTTTTACCCTTGTTTTGGACTCTAACTTGCATGATTTGAATGGAACTAACCCGGACTGACACCGTTTTCAGCAGAATTGCCATGGTGTTATTTATGTGCAGAAACAAAAGTTCTCGGAATGACCTGAAACTCCACGAAGCGTATTTTTGGAAATAATAAAAAATACTGGCAATAGATCAATGCCAGGGGGCGCACACCCTAGCCACGAGGGTCGGGGGCGCGCCTGCCGCCTGGGTGCGCCCCTACCTCGTGGGCCCCTGGAGCTCCTCCGACGTCAACTCCAACTCTATATATTCACTTTTGGGGAGAAAAAAATCAAGGAGAAAGATTCATCGCGTTTTACGATATGGAGCCGCCGCCAAGCCCTAAAACCTCTCAGGAGGGCTGATCTGGAGTCCGTTCGGGGCTCCGGAGAGGGGAATCCATCGCTATCGTCATCATCAACCATCCTCCATCACCAATTTCATGATGCTCACCGCCGTGCGTGAGTAATTCCATCATAGGCTTGTTGTACGGTGATGGGTTGGATGAGATTTATCATGTAATCGAGTTAGTTTTGTTAGGGTTTGATCCCTAGTATCCACTATGTTCTGAGATTGATGTTGCTATGACTTTGCGATGCTTAATGCTTGTCACTAGGGCCCGAGTGCCATGATTTTAGATCTGAACCTATTATGTTTTCATCAATATATGAGAGGTCTTGATCCTATCTTGCAAGTCTATAGTCACCTACTATGTGTTATGATCCGTTAACCCCGAAGTGACAATAATTGGGGTACTTACCGGTGATGACCGTAGTTTGAGGAGTTCATGTATTCACTATGTGTTAATGCTTTGGTCTGGTACTCTATTGAAAGGAGGCCTTAATATCCCTTAGTTTCCGCTAGGACCCCGCTGCCACGGGAGGGTAGGACAAAAGATGTCATGCAAGTTCTTTTCCATAAGCACGTATGACTATATTCGGAATACATGCCTACATTACATTGATGAATTGGAGCTAGTTCTGTGCCCTAGGTTATGACTGTTACATGATGAACCGCATCTAGCATAATTCTCCATCACTGATCCGTTGCCTACGAGCTTTCCATATATTGTTCTTCGCTTATTTACTTTTCCACTGCTATTGTTACAATCACTACAAAATACCAAAAACATTACTTTTGTTATCATTACCTTTTGCTACGTTACCACTACTATCATATTACTTTGCTACTAAATACTTTGATGCAGATATTAAGTTTCCAGGTGTGGTTGAATTGACAACTCAGCTGCTAATAGTTGAGAATATTCTTTGCCTCCCCTTGTGTCGAATCAATAAATTTGGGTTGAATACTCTACTCTCGAAAACTGTTGCGATCCCCTATACTTGTGGGTTATCATAAAGCACGCTGTTGTCCATAAGAGACCAGCACTTGCGAGCGCCGAAAAAGCCTCACCACTCGTGCACCACCTTGGGTGGCGCAGTGCCATCCAGAGGTGAAGGGAGCTCGACGACACAGAGGTTGTGCAGGTTGTTGTCGATTAAGCCGAAGGTTAATGGGTGATGGTAATACATGGTTGAAGTTGTCTGACGAAGCTGTTGTATGTGCAAGTAATCAGTCGTGAGCCCGTGACACAGGAAGGTGCTAGCAGCCCGGGCAGAGCCAGGTCGAGGAACGGGCTTCGCTGGATAGCCACAGGCGCGAAGCGGACCAGCGGGGCTCCCGTGGCATATGCGGGCTCGAGCTCGAAGCCCCAGCTGATTGTTAGGCTCGAGGACACCGGTGCATGGTCCTACGCTGCCCCGCCCCGCGCTCACGCCATGGCCCACTATGATGCTCCGCCTCGGCGAGCTTGACGCCACGGAGGCCCTAGGCGCTGCTCGTCATCGTCCAGTCCACCTACACAACCTTGCTGCCGCCCTCCCGCACTGCACTCGCGTCACGTCCCGCTCAAGATGCTCCGCCTCGGTGAGCTCGATCAGGTTGTCCCTTGACAACGCGCGCGAGATCATGAAGGCCCACAATTCGTCCTTCGTGTCCTCCAGGCCTCTGACATCCACGGCAGAGGGCCTCATCGTCGTGTCCTACGGCGACGTGTGGCGGCAGCTTTGCAAGATATCCACCGTCGAGATGTCCTCCGCTCCCCCACGTTTAGTCCAGTCCTTCACCCATCCACGGGGAGGTGCTCGGCCGCTTCCTCCGCTCCGTCGTGGTGGGCTGGCGGCGTTGGCTTCGTCTTTGCCAGAGAACCTGACTGAGCAGTGAGCACATAGGCTTACATCGCGGACTCCATGTGCGTGCCATCGTCGGTGCAGGTTCAAGCAACGGGACACATACCTGAGCATGCTTGGTCCGGGCGGCATCAGCGAGCGCAGGCCTATGGTCGGCATACATGACGGCGGCGGCGTGTCGATGTGCGAGGCGCCGGCTGATACGTCTCCAACGTATCTATAATTTTGATTGCTCCATGCTATATTATCTACTGTTTTGGACATTATTGGGATTTATTATCCACTTTTATATTATTCTTGGGACTAACCTATTAACCGGAGGCCCAACCCAAAATTGATATTTTTTGCCTATTTTAGGGTTTCGAAGAAAAGGAATATCAAACGGAGTCCAAACGGAATGAAACCTTCGGGAATGTGATTTTGTCAACAAACAAGACCCGGGAGACATGGACCCTACGTCAAAACACAAAAGAGGAGG
>NC_041392.1:122704891-122724341 GCF_002162155.2 Triticum dicoccoides | reverse complement strand
CCTAGGCGCGCCCTCCACCCTCGTGGGCCCCCTGTTGCTCCACCGGCGTACTCCTTCCTCCTATATATACCTACGTACCCCCAAAGATCAGAGACGGAGCCAAAAACCTAATTCCACCGCCGCGACTTTCTATATCCACGAGATCCCATCTTGGGGCCTTTTCCGAAGCTCCGCCGGAGGGGGCATCGATCACGGAGGGCTTCTACATCAACACCATAGCCTCTATGATGAAGTGTGAGTAGTTTACCTCAGACCTACGGGTCCATAGTTATTAGCTAGATGGCTTCTTCTCTCTTTTTGGATCTCAATACAATGTTCTCCCCCTCTCTTGTGGAGAACCATTCGATGTAATCTTATTTTTGCGGTGTTTTTGTTGAGATCGATGAATTGTGGGTTTATGATCAAGTCTATCTATGAATAATATTTGAATCTTCTCTGAATTCTTTTATGTATGATTGGTTATCTTTGCAAGTCTCTTCGAATTATCAGTTTGGTTTGGCCTGCTAGATTGATCTTTATTGCAATGGGAGAAGTGCTTAGCTTTGGGTTCAATCTTGCGGTGTCCTTTCCCAGTGACAGTAGGGGCAGCAAGGCATGTATTGTATTGTTGCCATCGAGGATAACAAGATGGGGTTTTCATCATATTGCATGAGTCTATCCCTCTACATCATGTCATCTTGCTTAAGGCGTTACTCTGTTTTTAACTTAATTATCTAGATGCATGCTGGATAGTGGTCGATGAGTGGAGTAATAGTAGTAGATGCAGGCAAGAGTCGGTCTACTTGCCTCGGACGTGATGCCTATATACATGATCATACCTAGATATTCTCATAACTATGCTCAATTATGTCAATTGCTCAACAGTAATTTGTTCACCCACCGTAGAATACGTATGCTCTTGAGAGAAGCCACTAGTGAAACCTATGGCCCCCGGGTCTATCTTTATCATATTAATCTTCTACTACTAAGTTATTTCCTTTGCTTTTTACTTTGCCTTTATTTTACTTTGCATCTTTATCACAAAAATACCAAAAAAATATTATCTGTATCATATCTATCAGATCTCACTCTCGTAAGTGGCCGTGTAGGGATTGACAACCCCTATTCGCGTTGGTTGCGAGCATTTATTTGTTTTGTGCATGTACGAGGGACTCGCGCGTAGCCTCCTACAGGATTGATACCTTGGTTCTCAAAAACTTAGTGAAATACTTACGCTACTTTGCTGCATCATCCCTTCCTCTTCGGGGAAAACCAACATAGTGCGCAAGAGGTAGCAAGAAGGATTTCTGGCGTCGTTGCCGGGGAGGTCTACGCAAAAGTCAACATACCAAGTACCCATCACATACCCTTATCTCCCGCATTACATTATTTTCCATTTGCCTCTCGTTTTCCTCTCCCCCACTTCACCCTTGCCGTTTTATTCGCCCTCTCTCTCTCTATCCTCCCTCTCTTTCTCTATTTGCCTCTCTTTGCCCGCTTGCTTTTTGTTTGCTTGTGTGTTAGTTTGCTTGCTTGTCACGATGGCTCAAGATAATACTAAATTATGTGACTTCACCAATACCAACAACAATGATTTTATTAGCACTCTGATTGCTCCTCTTACCGATGCTGAATCTTGTGAAATTAATACTGCTTTGCTGAATCTTCTCATGAAAGATCCGTTTTCCGGCCTTCCTAGTGAAGATGCCGCTACCCATCTAAATAGCTTCATTGATTTGTGTGACATGCAAAAGAAGAAAGATGTGGATAATGATATTGTTAAAATGAAGATATTTAAAGCTTGGTTTTGGTCTTTGCCTAAAAATAGTATTGATTCATGGAATAAGTGCAAAGATGCTTTTATCTCTAAGTATTTTCCTCCCGCTAAGATCATCTCTCTTAGAAACGATATTATGAATTTTAAGCAACTTGATCATGAACATGTTGCACAAGCTTGGGAGAGAATGAAACTAATGATACGTAATTGCCCTACTCATGGTTTAAATTTGTGGATGATTATACAAATTTTTTATGCCATATTGAATTTTGCTTCTAGAAATCTTTTAGATTCGGCCGTGGGAGGCACTTTTATGGAAATCACTTTAGGAGAAGCTACTAAACTCCTAGATAATATTATGGTTAATTATTCTCAATGGCATACTGAAATATCTACTAATAAAAAGGTGCATGCGATAGAAGAAATTAATGTTTTGAGTGGAAAGGTGGATGAACTTAGGAAATTATTTGCTAATAAGAGTGTTTCTTCTGATCCTAATGATATCCCCTTGTCTACTTTGATTGAGAATAATAATGAATCTATGGATGTGAATTTTGTTGGTAGGAACAATTTTGGTAACAACGCATATAGAGGAAATTTCAACCCTAGGCCTTACCTAGTAATCCCTCTAATAATTATGGTAATTCCTACAACAATTGTTATGGAAATTATAATAAGATGCCCTCTGATTTTGAATCTAATATTAAAGAATTTATTACTTCGCAAAAGAATTTCAATGCTTTGATTGAAGAAAAATTGCTTAAGATTGATGATTTGGCTAGGAACGTTGATAGAATTACTCTTGATGTTGATTCTTTGAAACTTAGATCTATTCCACCTAAGCATGATGTCAATGAGTCTCTAAAATCCATGAGAATTTCCATTGATGAGTGCAAAGAAAGAACCGCTAGGATGCGTGCTAAGAAAGATGCCTTTATAAGAGTGTGTTCTTCTAGTTCCTATGAAAATAAAGATGAACATCTAAAAGTTATTGATGTGTCCCCTATTAAATCCTTGTTTTGCAGTATGAATCTTGATAATTATGGGACTGAATATGATCCACCTTTACCTAGAAGGCGTTCCAAGAATTCAGAATTTTTTTATCTTGGTGCTAAAATTGATAAAAGTGGGATTGAAGAAATTAAAACCCTAGATGTTGCTAAACCCATTATTATGGATTTCAAGGAATTTAACTATGAAAATTGCTCTTTGATTGATTGTATTTCCTTGTTGCAATCCATGCTAAATTCTCCTCATGCTTATAGTCAAAATAAAGAATTTACTAAACATATCGTTGATGCCTTGATGCAATCTTATGAAGAAAAACTTGAATTGGAAGTTTCTATCCCTAGAAAGCTTTATGATGAGTGGGAACCAACTATTAAAATTAAAATTAAGGATCATGAATGCTATGCTTTATGTGATTTGGGTGCTAGTGTTTCCACGATTCCAAAGACTTTGTGTGATTTGTTAGGTTTCCGTGATTTTGATGATTGCTCTTTAAACTTGCACCTCCTGGATTCCACTATTAAGAAACCTATGGGAAGTATTAATGATGTTCTTATTGTTGCAAACAGGAATTATGTGCCTGTAGATTTTATTGTTCTTGACATAGATTGCAATCCTTCATGTCCTATTATTCTTGGTAGACCTTTCCTTAGAACGATTGGTGCAATTATTGATATGAAGGAAGGAAATATTAGATTCCAATATCCATTAAGGAAAGGCATGGAACACTTTCCTAGAAAGAAAATTAAATTACCTTATGAATCTATTGTGAGAGCCACTTATGGATTACCTACCAAAGATGGTAATACCTAGATCTATCCTTGCTTGTTATGCCTAGCTAGGGGCGTTAAACGATAGCGCTTGTTGGGAGGCAACCAAATTTTATTTTTATTCCTTGCTTTTTGCTCCTGTTTAGTAATAAATAATTTATCTAGCCTCTGCTTTGGTTATGTTTTTTGTGTTTAATTAGTGTTTGTGCCAAGTAGAACCGTTGGGAAGACTTGGGGAAAGTCTTGTTACGCTTGCTGTAAAAAACCAGAAACTTTAGCACTCACGAGAACTACTGCCATTTTTATTTGGAAAGTGATATTTAGTTAATTCTTTTTTCAGATGATTAATAGATAAATTCCTCACGTCCAGAGATTTATTTTAGAATTTTTGGGGTTCCAGGTCTTGCACTAGCTACAGATTACTACAGACTGATATGTTTTTGACAGATTCTGTTTTCGTGTGTTGTTTGCTTATTTTGATGAATCTATGGCTAGTAAAATAGTTTATAAACCATAGAGAAGTTGGAATACAGTAGGTATAACACTAATATAAATAAATAATGAGTTCATTACAGTACCTTGAAGTGGTCTTTTGTTTTCTTTCACTAACGGAGCTCACGAGATTTTCTACTTTAAGTTTTGTGTTGTGAAGTTTTCAAGTTTTGGGTAAAGATTTGATGGATTATGGAACAAGGAGTGGTAAGAGCCTAAGCTTGGGGATGCCCATGGCACCCCCAAGATAATGTAAGTACACCTAAAAGCCAAAGCTTGGGGATGCCCCGGAAGGCATCCCCTCTTTCGTCTACTTCTATCGGTAACTTTACTTGGAGCTATATTTTTATTCGCCACATGATATGTGTTTTGCTTGGAGCGTCTTGCATGATATGAGTCTTTATTTGTTAGTTTAAGAAAATCATCCTTGCTGTACAGACCTTTTGAGAGAGGCATACATGATTTGAAATTTGTTAGAATACTCTATGTGCTTCGCTTATATCTTTTCAGTTATATAGTTTTGCTCTACTACCTCACTTATATCTTTTAGAGCACGGTGGTGGATTTGTTTTATAGAAACTATTGATCTCTCATGCTTCACTTAGATTATTTGGAGAGTCTTAAATAGCATGGTAATTTGCTTAAAATCCTAATATGCTTGGTATACAAGATTGATAATAAAACTTTCTTATGAGTGTGTTGAATACTATGAGAAGTTTGATGCTTCATAATTGTTTTGAGATATGAAGATTGTGATATTAAAGTTGTGCTAGTTGAGTAGTTGTGAATTTGAGAAATACTTGTGTTAAACTTTGTGATTCCCGTAGCATGCACGTATGGTGAACCGTTATGTGATGAAGTCGGAGCATGATTTATTTATTGATTGTCTTCCTTATTAGTGGCAGTCGGGGACGAGTGATGGTCTTTTCCTACCAATCTATCCCCCTAGGAGCATGCATGTAATACTTTGCTTTGATAACTTGTAGATTTTTGCAATAAGTATATGAGTTCTTTATGACTAATGTTGAGTCCATGGATTATACGCACTCTCACCCTTCCACCTTTGCTAGCCTCTCTAATACCGCGCACCTTTCGCCGGTATCATACACCCACCATATACCTTCCTCAAAGCAGCCACCATACCTACCTATTATGGCATTTCCATAGCCATTCCGAGATATATTGCCATGCAACTTTCCACAGTTCCGTTTATTATGACACACTCCATCATTGTCATATTGCTTAGCATGATCATGTAGTTGACATCGTATTTTTGGCAAAGCCACCATTCATAATTCTTTCATACATGTCACTCATGAGTCATTGCATATCCCGGTACACCGCTAGAGGCATTCATATAGAGTCATATTTTGTTCTAAGTATCGAGTTGTAAATCTTGAGTTGTAAGAAAAATAAAAGTGCGATGATCATCATTATTAGAGCATTGTCCTAGTGAGGAAAGGATGATGGAGACTATGATTCCCCCACAAGTCGGGATGAGACTCCGGACGAAAAAAAAAAGGCCATAAAAAAGGCCCAAATAAAAAATGAGAGAAAAAGAGAGAAGGTACAATGTTACTATCCTTTTACCATACTTGTGCTTCAAAGTAGCACCATGATATTCATAGTAGAGAATCTCTCATGTTATCGCTTTCATATACTAGTGGGAATTTTTCATTATAGAACTTGGCTTGTATATTCCAATGATGGGCTTCCTCAAAATGCCCTAGGTCTTCATGAGCAAGCAAGTTGGATGCACACCCACTTAGTTTCTTTTTGAGCTTTCATATACTTATAGCTCTAGTGCATCCGTTGCATGGCAATCCCTACTCACTCACATTGATATCTATTGATGGGCATCTCCATAGCCCGTTGATACGCCTAGTTGATGTGAGACTATCTTCCCCTTTTTTGTCTTCTCCACAACCACCGTTCTATTCCACCTATAGTGCTATGTCCATGTCTCACGCTCATGTATTGCGTGAAAATTGAAAATGTTTTGAGCATGTCAAAAGTATGAAACAATTGCTTGGCTTGTCATCGGGGTTGTGCATGATTTAAATATTTTGTGTGGTGAATATGGAGCATAGCTAGACTATATGATTTTGTAGGGATAATTTTCTTTGGCCATGTTATTTTGAGAAGACATAATTGCTTTGTTA
The DNA here is from genome assembly GCF_002162155.2 of Triticum dicoccoides. NCBI lineage: Eukaryota > Viridiplantae > Streptophyta > Magnoliopsida > Poales > Poaceae > Triticum > Triticum dicoccoides. The sequence continues at coordinate 122,718,153 of NC_041392.1, read as the reverse complement.
GTATGCTTGAAGTATTATTATTTTTATGTCAATATTAAACTTTTGTCTTGAATCTTTCGGATCTAAATATTCATACCACAATTAAGAAGAATTACATTGAAATTATGCCAAGTAGCACTCCGCATCAAAATTTCTGTTTTTATCATTTACCTACTCGAGGCCGAGCAGGAATTAAGCTTGGGGATGCTTGATATGTCTCCAACGTATCTACAATTTTTGATTGCTCCATGCTATATTATCTACTGTTTTGGACATTATTGGGCTTTATTATCCACTTTTATATTATTTTTGGGACTAACCTATTAACCGGAGGCCCAGCCCAGAATTGCTGTTTTTTGCCTGTTTTAGGGTTTCGAAGAAAAGGAATATCAAACGGAGTCCAAACAGAATGAAACCTTCGGGAACGTGGTTTTTTCAACAAACAAGACCGGGAGGTAGGGGCGCCTACCCCCCCCCAGGCGCGCCCTCCACCCTCGTGGGCCCCCTGTTGCTCCCCGATGTACTCCTTCCTCCTATATATACCTACGTACCCCCAAATGATCAGAGACGGAGCCAAAAACTTAATTCCACTGTCGCAACTTTATGTATCCACGAGATCCCATCTTGGGGCCTGTTCCGGAGCCCCGCCGGAGGGGGCATCGATCACGGAGGGCTTCTACATCAACACCATAGCCTCTCCGATGAAGTGTGAGTAGTTTACCTCAGACCTACGGGTCCATAGTTATTAGCTAGATGGCTTCTTCTCTCTTTTTGGATCTCAATACAATGTTCTCCCCCTCTCTTGTGGAGAACTATTCGATGTAATCTTCTTTTTGCGGCGTGTTTGTTGAGACCGATGAATTGTGGGTTTATGATCAAGTCTATCTATGAATAATATTTGAATCTTCTCTGAATTCTTTTATGTATGATTGATTATCTTTGCAAGTCTCTTCGAATTATCAGTTTGGTTTGGCCTACTAGATTGATCTTTCTTGCAATGGGAGAAGTGATTAGCTTTGGGTTCAATCTTGTGGTGTCCTTTTCCAGTGACAGTAGGGGAAGCAAGGCACTTATTGTATTGTTGCCATCGAGGATAACAAGATGGGCTTTTCATCATATTGCATGAGTCTATCCCTCTACATCATATCATCTTTCTTAAGGCGTTACTCTGTTTTTAATTTAATACTCTAGATGCATGCTGGATAGCGGTCGATGAGTGGAGTAATAGTAGTAGATGCAGGCAGGAGTCGGTCTACTTGTCTCGGACGTGACGCCTATATACATGATCATATCTAGATATTCTCATAACTATACTCAATTATGTCAATTGCTCAAGAGTAATTTGTTCACCCACCATAGAATACTTATGCTCTTGAGAGAAGCCACTAATGAAACCTATGGCCCCCGGGTCTATCTTTATCATATTAATCTTCTACTACTTAGTTATTTCCTTTGCTTTTTTACTTTGCCTTTATTTTAATTTGCATCTTTATCACAAAAATACCAAAAATATTATCTTTATCATATCTATCAGATCTCACTCTCGTAAGTGGCCGTGTAGGGATTGACAACCCCTATTCGCGTTGGTTGCGAGGATTTATTTGTTTTGTGCAGGTACGAGGGACTCGCGCGTAGCCTCCTACTGGATTGATACCTTGATTTTCAAAAACTGAGGGAAATACTTACGCTACTTTGCTGCATAATCCCTTCCTCTTTGAGAAAAACCAACGCAGTGCTCAAGAGGTAGCACCGGCCGCCGGGCAGAGAAAGAACCGAGCAACTTCCAGCTGGACCTCCTGGGCCTGGCCTACATCAGGAAGAGGGTCGCCGGATCGGACGGCCTGCTGGCGGCTCCACGGCTGGGGTGGAGTTGGGGAGGGCGGCCACCGAGTGGGCAGAAGAGCGGAGGTAGTTACGGGCCCAACTGGGATAGATGAAGGTGAAGCGAGCATCATGCCATGCAGACCAGCAAAGGTTTGAATTTAGTACACCTCAGCCCGTCCATGCAGAAAAGCGAATATATATAGGCGTCCATCTATCTTTTCCTAATAATAAAGTACGGATTGACTCCGTGGGTTCACCGTCACAATATACGCTTCTTCTCCACGGATTGACTCCGTGGGTTCACCGTCACAATACGCTTCTTCTCGTGATTTTACGCTTTTAGTTTGAATTTAAAATATATTCGAGGTGGTACTAAATTTTGTCTCTGCAACGTTCGCACCGCCCACCTAGGCCTGCTCCCGGTGTGCCCCACAACTGGTTGGGCCTGAGCCCATGGATTGACCACGCTCCGGCAGATCACCCGGCTGTCATGGCGCTTTTGCACAAAAGTCCTTCTGGTTTTGGGTATTCTACCTGCAGTCAATGTTCAACCCACGATGCATTCACGTACTGGGCTTAAAAAGGGCATGTTTACGTACTGGAATTTTCTCGTATGTAACAACAGCCCGTAGTGGGCTTCCCAATTGATCCATCGTCTACGTCAGGCACGTATACAATTTGAGGGCTAATTCATCTATTCAAAATTTAATAGTCCCACATCGCTATTTTAATTCTAACGATTCCAATTTATATACTCTTTCAAGTATTCTGGAATATCAACAAGGAGAAGCTAAAGATTGAGGATTCCAGAGAGTCTGACAAAGAGATCAGAAAAGAGGTGGGCTAATAAAACCGGGGTTCAGATTCGGCTTAGGAATAACGGAAAAAGAGAGGGCTAATCAAGCCGGGGTTCAGATCCGGCGAAGGAATAAAATCCGGAGGAGGCTACCGTGGAAAAAAAGAGAAAGAAGAAGAGTTGGGCTGTGTCCTGGCCGCAAAAAAATGACTTTTAGGCAGTGGGGGCTTTTCTTCTAATACAAAATACAACTTTGGTCTGTTCTGAGAAAAAGGGCATGTGTATGTTTTTATTATCCTGCAACCTTGTGATTCATGCATGTTTTAACCTTTCAATGAAACATCAACTAAATTACTCCTGCATTCGCAAATAAAAATTAGAATTTTTTTACTTGGCCTACAGTGTCATACTTTTTGGGAATTTCAATAATATCATAAGGAATGTCGTGCAATTTTGACCACAACGTGCTGATCTCACATAATCGTGCAATTTTTAGTGACTAAAACAGGTGGGTGAGTTATTTTTACTCCCGTTGCAACGCACGGGTCTTTGTGCTAGTGAAGATACATACAGACTCTTCGAGAGAAAACCCGATAGGCGGCGACCGCTCATTGGAAAGGAGACACGACCACCCACCGCCCATGCATGCATGCACTCAACAACGAAAATTATCACGTCACGCAACTATAGCCCATGCTTGCCCAATTCCTCCTCCCGACAGACTGCTCAGTTGACCTGGAATAATATCCTGAATAAAATCGCATATGCACGCCAATGTGTACACCGCCATATCCCCCAGTAAATCATGTGGCACATCCTGATTGGTCCGATTTTGACTGATAAGAAAAAGTCAAAAAAAAACCTAGTAAACTAAACTTGGCCAGGTTTAGTATATTTAGAATGGGCGTCGAGGGTCCACGGTTTACAAAATTCCTGGTCGGCTAATGTGGTGGTGGAGTCCTTCTTGGATCCAACCTGCTTGTCTTGATCGGCAAGTCATCTAGAGCCTTCCTTCTTGAGGGCCCATCGGCCAGACTAATGGTCGTGGACGCATAATGCCCCAGGGACGTGTAGCCCGGACAAATGGATCCACATCCTGTATCGTGAGGCAACCATGGGCCGTAATACGGCTAATTCTTGTACGTACACACAATCGAGGAACAATAGTGTGTGTACCTTTTGTCCCGATATAGTTTAGGCCGTTCACAATTTTCTCTTATTATCTGAATCTGAGCACAAAATCCCATGTTTCTTAAACATCGTGGCAATTCTCTTCTTTAAAAGATATTGTGGTGTCTGTTGCACTTTTAGTTCATTTGATTGCCAAACCTATCACATTGATAATACCGGAAAACGAACGACAACAGATACAAACCAAGAGGAGTGGATACATTCTCAAATGTTATATACTATATCAATGATATGCTTGGTGTCGAACACCTCATATCATCCCGCCCTGATGCAACCCAATACATATTGATACATATTGAGATTTTGCACCGCGTTTTCCACCATGTTTCAAGTTATAAGCGAATCACCTCGACCTGGCAATATGTTGCCCTATCCATACCTAGCCGACCGGCACCACGTCTTCCTCCTTGCCATTGACCATATCCAGTCTTCATCGTGAACTGGGATATATGCAACACAAGAGCATGTACATTGATTAGAGAATTTAGACCTAGATTGCAAGTTATACGAACAAAAATATATTTACGATGAAGCTAAAGTTTTTAATTATCCACAATGAGTTGGAGACATAGAAATGATCCAAATGGAGTTTCATGTTGTTATGCTTTCACATCGTTGGGATAATCTAGTTTGGTTGGCTCTTAATTTGGAAGACAAATAGTTGTAAAAGAGGCCATGAACTACGTTGGGTCAAAAGATGGGCCACTGTCATGATATACTTCGCGTGTTCAAGGACTTCTGACCATATGAAGAATCAAGCAAATCCTACGCTCCTTTGAAGTCTTACGGGGTAAAGAATCAGTAATAATTATGGTATTTGTGCCTGGATGATATGTGCACCACCAAATCTCCCCTTCATTCTATTTTATGTTACATTAAATTGTACTTACATATAAACATGAGGGGAGAGAGGGAGATGCAAGGTAGAACAAAAGCAAATTAGTCGAGGAAGTCTTGCATGCCATAAACTCCTGTTCTATGCCGAAGGGGTGGAATGACACTATTATTGTGATGATCCCTAAAGTGCAATCACCGGAGAAGGTAACCCAATTTCGACCGATTAGTCTTTGCAATGTTGTTTACAAAGTCATCTGCAAGATGTTAGCTAGCCGGTTGAAGCCTCTACTTTCTGAGATTATTAGCCCCACTCAGAATGCTTTTGTTCCTGGGAGATTGATTACAGATAATATTTTGATTGCATATGAGAGCCTCCACACAATAAAGAACAAAAGGTCAGGGAAGGATGGATGGTGTGCGGTAAAAGTGGATATGCATAAACCTTATGACCCTGTTGAGTGGGTCTTTCTGGAAGCTATGCTTTTAAAACTTGGATTCCATGCAACTTGGGTGAAGCTTGTCATGCTCTGTGTAAGCTCAGTTGAGTATCGGGTTCGGTTTAATTCTGACGAGACAGGGAGTTTTAAGCCCACCAGAGGGTTGCGACAAGGGGACCCTCTCCCCTTATCTTTTCCTTCTTTGTACAGAAGGTCTCACGGCTTTGCTATCACACGCTGAGGAAACGGGTGATCTTATTGGGGTCAAAGTTTGTCGGGATGCTCCAACTGTGACAAATCTATTGTTTGCCGATGATTCGCTAGTCTTAATGAAAGCCAATGATCAAAATGCGGAATGTTGAAGCAGAATGGGCCGTATGGTGTGATGAATGCCATTGCGGCTTGGTCCGACTCTGCCATCTTTATTTGATGGTAGCCGGAGTATGCGTCGAGGAAACACAACGAATCGTGTCCTGCGGTAGTGTCGATAATTTGATCGATGCGGGGGAGAGGGAAGGGATCCTTTGGGCAAGCCTTGTTAAGGTCTTTAAAATCAACGCACAGGCGCCAGGATTTGTCCTTCTTTGGTACCATCACCAGGTTTGCTAGCCAATCCGGGTGTTTTATATCTTTGATGAATCCGGCCTTCAATAGCTTGGCTAGTTTCTCTCCCATGGCTTGTCTCTTAGGTTCGGAAAAACACCGAAGAGCCTGTTTGACTGGCTTGAATCCTTTTAAAATATTCAAGCTGTGTTCGGCCAGCCTGCGTGGGATACCTGGCATGTCTGAAGGGTGCCAGGCGAAAATGTCCCAGTTCTCTCGTAGGAACTCTCGCAGTGCGGCGTCTACATCAGGGTTTAACTGTGCCCCGATAGAAGCTGTTTCATTGGGGTCCATTGGATGGACCTGGAATTTGACTATTTCGTCCGCCGGTTTAAAGGAGGTGGACTTGGATCTTTTGTCGAGTATCACATCGTCCCTATTCACCGTGGAGCGCAGCGCAATCAGTTCCCCAGCCGCTAGGGCTTCGGATAGCGCCTCGAGGGCCAGTGCGGCTGTCTTGTTTTCGGCGCAGAGTGCTATGTCCGGATCACCAGCGAGAGTGATGATTCCATTAGGCCCAGGCATCTTGAGCTTCATGTACCCGTAATGGGGTATTGCTTGGAAGATTGTAAACGCTTCCCGCGCTAGCAGAGCGTGATATCCGCTACTGAACGGGGCCACTTGGAACGTGACCTCTTCGGACCTGTAATTATCCAATGTGTCGAACACCACATCTAGTGTGATTTTTCCTGTACAGCGCACTTCCCGACTGGCGATTATTCCTTTAAAGGTTGTGCTTCTTCGCTCAATGCGGTTCGAGTCTATTTCCATTTTTTGAAGGGTTTCCTCATAAATAAGGTTCAATCTGCTGCCGCCATCCATGAGTACCTTGGTAAGACGAAAGCCGTCCACTATTGGACTGAGAACCAATGCGGCTGGTGCTCGGGTTGTTCGGAATTTAGGTTCATCACTGGTGTTAAAAGTAATAGCCGTGTCACTCCATGGGTTTATTGTTGCTACTTGGTAGACTTCGGCAAGGCTGCGGGGTGTTCTTTTTCGCATATTATTTGATGCAAAAGTCTCGAAGACTGTTAATACCGTACTGGTGTCTCTGGGGTGGCTTTCTGTGGCTTCTAGAATTAGAAGATCTTCGCCAATTTTTGCCAGCTGCCGGAGTATCCAACATGCTCTAAGGCTGTGAGTTGGTGTGGCGCCCTCTGCACTGTGAATTTTACAGGGTCCGTTAAGCCATCCTTCCAGTACGGTTCCGTGCCCTGTAGAGGGCTTTTGCTTTTTGGTATTGAACCCGGGTGTCTGGCGATGATGCACCCTTTTATTTCGGACTGGGTTTGTATTCAGGGCCGGATTGTCCCAAAATTTTATTTCGGTTTTCCAGGCGCTTTCCTTCGCACAGTACTTTCATACTATGGGCGCCAAGTCAGCGAAGCGTGTAATATCACGGCGACTTATGGCGTTCAGGATTCCCTTGTCCGTGCAATTATTGCAGAAGAATGAAATTGCGTCTTCCTCGCGGCAGTCCTTTATCATGTTCATAACCAGGAGGAATCGGCCCAGTAATGATGTATTGTTTCTTCGGGCTCTTGCCTAATTTGGGATAGATCACTTATGTACGGGTGGGTGGGTGGAATCAAATCCAAAACCTCACCCAATCTGAGACCCAGGGGCCAAGGAGTTTCCGAACTCGGAAGTTTGGATTCTTGGATGTTGTCCAATGAATCTAGCCCGTCACCTGACTTTAAGTTCAAGTCTTGAGTGATGTCCTCCCCTCCGCGGGTATCCGGCTTGGAGGGATCGGGAATCCGGACATAGCTAGTCCTTAAGATAGATGAAGGGTCGCCGCACTGTCCCTCTACCACGGCAACGTGATGGGTGACCTGGGGAGAGTTAATCTCTCTTAGATCGGGTTTAGGCCCAATCTGGTCGTAATCCGTAGCGACTCCCAGGGCGGCGATGCGATCAAAGAGCTCGTTTAGGGAAGAGAGCTCCATTGGATCTAGCTGCTCGGCGAATTCCGAGCTGATGTGAAGATTGCTTTCGATGACTCGAGAGGTCATCATCGGCGCAGCAGCCGAACAGGCGGTCATAAGGAAACCACCTAGCCGGAGAGTTTGGCCGACAGCCAAAACTCCCTTAGCAACGGTGCCGTCTTTAAAGACGGGATGAGGCATCCTTCCTGATGGCGACGGCACAGAGGAACTCTCAATGAAAGCACCAATGTCGGTGTCAAAACCGGCGGATCTCGGATAGGGGGTCCCGAACTGTGCGTCTAGGCGGATGATAACAGGAGGCAGGGGACACGATGTTTTACCCAGGTTCGGGCCCTCTTAATGGAGGTAAAACCCTACGTCCTGCTTGATTAATATTGATGATATGGATAGTACAAGAGTAGATCTACCACGAGATCAGAGAGGCTAAACCCTAGAAGCTAGCCTATGGTATGATTGTATATCTCTACGGACTAAAACCCTCCGGTTTATATAGACACCAAAGAGGGCTAGGGTTACACAGAGTCGGTTACAATGGTAGGAGATCTACATATCCGTATCGCCAAGTTTGCCTTCCACGCCAAGGAAAGTCCCTTCCGGACACGGGACAAAGTATTCAATCTTGTATCTTCATAGCCCAGGAGTCCGGCCGAAGGTATAGTCCGGCTATCCGGACACCCCCTAATCCAGGACTCCCTCAATGGTACTTTCTCAGGATTGGCTGCTGCTATTTTCGACGATTATTATCACATGGCTCACGATTTATCACAAGTCCATTACGAGCATTGTCATAGAGAAGGAGATTTTGTAGCGCATGAACTGGCGAGGATTGCTAGATTTTCTCCACTTGGTACTTGGTTTGATGAGGCACCTAGTGCCATTGCCTCTATGATTGTAACTGATGCGACTTTGATTACCACTTAATAAAGGGGTTTTGAATTTTCAAAAAAAAAAAAGACGGCGGATGGCTTTTGTGTAGTCCTTAATTAGGTATGGTCATAAGTTTTGAAGACCTTCCGTGCAAAAATATCTCATGAAATCGAATCTTATTAACCACACAATAAATTATTAACAATTCTTCTATACATACTATTGAGGATGCACAATCGGACGTGTATGTTTTCTCAGTTGTCCAGGAAGTTCATCACTTTCTCTTGAGCGCCAACTGTTAACAAAAAGACAATGCAATACAAGATCAATGCCACCTTGAGAATATGGGAGTGGGAGACATCCAGGAGTGAATGCCTATAATGATGAGGTTTTTGTTTTACTCTGTAGTATGCTTACTCGGCGTTGCAATGCTTATTGACTACAGTCCAGTGCATAACATCTTGTGCAATTGAGATATAACTAGCTGATACCCGCGCGGCGGCACGCCGCGCCTTGCTTATTGGCAGTGACATATGTTGTTGTATAGTAAGTAAATATTCCTATGTTGATGATTTTTTTTCTGAAAAAGAGTTTGGCACATTTAGTTCGGTATTCATTTTTTTTAATGGGAAGGTGATCAAAGGAAGGGAGAAAATATTGGTTGGCCATTTTGATCGATATGATAAATGGAAATATTTATAGTTTTGGCTCTCTTGCCCTTTAAACTTGGGCGGAGTGTATGCATGTTATATGATACATATGTGGATCAAGTCCTTATACATGAGGTTTGATGTGTGGATCAAGCTCGAAACATGTGTTATCGATGCACATGTGTTACATATTCATGTGAAGGATGATGATACGATTTGTGTAGCTTTTGGTACAATGGGTTTCCTTTCTATAGATATTGTTCGATCTCCAATGTTCTAGCCTAAGGGAGATGGTGCTAAAAATAGGGATTCGTTGTGTCTGCGGCATTGCATTGTTTCTGTATATTGTTTTTTATGTGGACTAAAATAATCACAACCTTGGAGCTATACGGATGCTATGAATAGAGTGCAATACATAAAGGAAAAAAGTAGATTTTATTTCCTATGGCGATAGAGTAGATGTTCTACAGTGTTCTAGTTTTCCCTCCGTGATAAAGTAGTAATTAACTTACCAAATTATCGACTTGGTTGTGTGTTAGTGTTGGGCCAGTATATGGATTGCAGGATCATTGGTAGCTGGGTCTTGCGGGTACATGTGATACAATCAAATACCCGTCGGTAAGTCCTGACTATGTATACTATGGTCCAAACAGTAGAACAGTAAATAATTATAAATTTTAAAAATATGTACGATAATTTCGTGTGTATCCTTTGATATCAATTAAGGGGAAACACAACAATATATAAAGAAGTTGAAGATGGCAAAGAAGTAGATGTATAATCATGCAAATGCATGGTTACAAACAGATCGATAAACATTGGCACACCTCTAATAAAAACTACTTATCAGCTGCCAATATGATATTCCATTTTTCTAGAAAATAAAAAATAATACATGTGAGTTGAAAATATTATGGCTCATTATAGAATTTCCATGAGCAATAGGAGATGAGTAGGGAAAACTACAAAGCTCAGAAGTCAACAGTGGCAGACAAGAGAGATGTCTAATAGTGATTAATTTAGTCAAACAAAAGATAAATAGCATATTACAAAACAATGAAGATAACCTTTCAGAGAGAGATTTTTTGCCAATCCACAAACTAATCATGATTTTGAAAGTACCCAGCAGTCGGAAGAGTGTGTCGCGACTCGCGAACCTGAAGAAACAGACTTTTAGTTATCCGTTAAGCACTAAACTAAGAAATACACACATGATGTAACCTACACTTGCATAAATTTGGATCTAGACACTATATCTATTTTATATGCACGCTCTTTAAATATAAGGAAGACCCAAGAACTTAAATATAAGGAAGACCCAAGAGCACAACCCCGAATATTTTTCATGTCTCTGAACAACCAACATCATATTCCTAGTGTAGAAGAACATTCGTCAGTTAAGCAAGCACGTAACTATCAGACCAAGGAGCAACGCCAGGATGGTGTATAACTAATGAGGCTACTTCACAAAAGTAATTTTGAAAGGAACCTGTTAGGATATACATCGAGGAAAAGAAGTTATCATCTGACTAAGATTCTAAGTGAACTCCATCCTTCCACATATCTAGTACTGTATTATAGTGCGCCCCAACACACCCAACTCCACTAAAAGCCGACCAGGGAAAACTATATATATTAAAGCATTGCAACAACAATACGATATCTTCAATTTTGATATGGTGCACTGTAGAAACTCCTTCAATCAATTCAAAGAGAGCAGTGTGTTGAGTTAAAATAGACAACATGTCCTGCTTCAATCAATTGATTAGAGAATACAGTTATCATACAAAAATAAGAAACCAGAAAATGGCTCCCAGCTTCAATCAATTGATTAGAGAATACAGTTATCGTACAAAAATAAGAAACCGGAAAACGGCTCCCAGCTTGGGTATCAGTTCTGAATTCTGATTCTACTCATCTCTCATGAATTTCGTTCTAATTCACGCATTAGCTTGGATAAGATTTTGCACGAATCATTCTATTAAACACACTTACCATATGCACATGAGTCACTGAACTTGATACAGTTTGATGCTAGCAAACTTGCCAAACAAAAAAATGGTCCTCTCCTTTCTGTTTAGTCCTAACATCAAACATCTTGAGGCGTGAGCCTCTATTTTCTATCTCTTTATTCACCCATGACAAAAATCTAACACTTCAAGCAAAACAAAGGAGCAGTGAAGGACACAGCTATGATGAGAAATCACGAGTCAATTGTGGATAACTTTGATGTACGTAGAAGTAGAATGCTCAGCAGAACATTAGTTCAAATTTGTTCCATCCAGCAGAGCCAACATCATTTCCTTTGCCTGCAAGATGATTAGCACGGTAAGAAATATTCATAATAAGTTGTAGATAAGTGCAGGAGCTGCAAGGGTGATTATGGATGAGTCATGAAGTGAAATTGCATGGATAGATAAATCGAGTGACCAACATTCTGTACACATGAACATGCAGTATATCTAGTGAACACAATGGTAGGTTTACAAATCAGTTTCTTTCCACATATCCTTACCTGAAAGCAAAAGGTGCAGATACTCACATGTTATTGGCCTCCACATCAGTCCAATGAATTAACTGAATCTAGTTTCTCGCGTTTGAAAACAAAAAACAAAAGCAGGACAGTCCGTGTCTTCTCAAGGAGATGTAATGTAGAAATTAGCAAAGATACAAGAGTTATTCACTACCTCGCACTGGGATAGAACATGTATACTCATATGTCCTTTCCTTGCACATCAATTATATAATTGCAGATCCTAATTTCTTAAAAAGGAACATGGCAAGTAGAGTGGGGCGATTTTGTCCGAGAGAGATCTAACGTGGGAATTAGTCAAGATGGATGGATACTTACTGTCTTTTGCTGCAAGAAGATGCTCGAAGCTGCAGCATATGGACCGTGAGCGGCAGTGAGCAAAATTGATGGCCGAAAATGCTAGTGCTCGGCAACAGCAAAGAAGTGGAGAAGTGCAGGTGGAGGCGGCTATAATGATGGAGGTCCTACTTAGATAGGAAAATAAGTACCTGCTTGCAATCAAATAGATACAAAAATAAGCAGTTGCTTGCATTCAAATATAAATAGAGGCATTCAACTGCTACATTCCCACTCCTCGAGTATTTCTTGCAGAAGAAAATCAAAACAAAGTTGCCAAAATCATCAAATCATTGTGGCAGTATGTTCTACAAAAATCAAAAGGGGAAATCTGTATGTGAAACAACTGAAGAAATACACATCCATGTCTTATGGAAAATTTGTAGTGTTCCTGGAATTAGAACCATATATTTTCCTATGTTTGTGGACTTGCATTTGTAACCTCATGTGAAATCAAATACGAACTCCTTTCATTGGAAAGTATAATGGGAAGATGAAGAATAAACACGACCCACCATAGTATGTTAGAGAATAAACCAATTTATGTACTTCTTATATAAAAGCATGCACATATTGTAGTGGAACACGAACCTGTAGGCAGTTATATAGATCTTGAGGACTCTACAAAGTAATTAGTGGGTGTCAAGGCTCTTGGGTTCAAATACACGTTTCTCCTCTTTTTTCCCTTGATGTACACATGTAGTACGTCCTCCATACCATTCAGGTTCGTAACCTCTTCCTTGCAAGATTTTCGTTTACACAAAATCATGCCTGCAAGAAAAATTACTCAAATACCAATTGCAATGCTAATAAGAACATGAAGAAACGGCTACAACTTGGTGGAACGACTACGTGAAACTGAGATATAGAGATTGAGAGAAATCAAAATTGATTCAAAGTTACAAGCCAACCATTGAATCCATGGAGAAGGTTGAAGAACCCAAACTCGTCGGGCTGAGCTTCCCGGCAAACCCAGCAAACCGGCATGTGAGCATCTTCCCGTCTTCCATATGGCACGGCACCCCTACAGCGTCCAGCGGAGAAGCGCAAAACTGGGTGGCTGCTGTGAGCAAACAACACCACGACATGCTGCGCCGCTGCTGCCGTCAAAGCTGCCACACACCTCGTCGACAAGTTGCTCACCGGTGCTCCTAGCTAGTCCTGCTGCAGTGTGGCCTTGAAAACACGGTACAGCTGAGAGAGAATGCAGGGAGCACCTGATCGATTAGGGAAATGGCTCCGTAGCACCGGCGTCCCATC
>NC_041392.1:122684072-122704612 GCF_002162155.2 Triticum dicoccoides | reverse complement strand
AAAGAACCTGGCTTAGGTTGTGGATCCTGCCCCCGGTGGACGATTAGGGATGGAGGAGATGCAGGGGAGGGAAGGTAGAGGAGGGGCCGAGCCTTGAGGCGCATGCGCTCCGAGATGGGCAGGTCGTCCCACTGCAGCGCCACCCGCAGGCCAGCATGGCGGCCCGAAGCCGATTTTCTTGACGCGCTCCAGCAGCGCGGCGGCAGCAGCCGCGGCCGGCGGCGGGGCAGCACACCTGTGAGTATGTGGACGGGCTTCACGAGCTGCGCGTGGTGGCGTCACCATCCTCGAGGAGGATGTTGGCCATGGCAGCGATGTGGGAATTTGGGATGCAGAGGGAGAAAGCAGCGGAGGTGGGGAGGGAGCCTTCTTATAGGATCGTACAGCGGTGAAATTTTTCGGAGAGTACGGAAAGGATCGAGGAGGATCAAATTGAACCGACGTAGGCTAAACCTGAAAATCATCGACACGTACGCAGATCTCGCAGCCGACCCGAAACTCTGCATGCAACCTGTCCACATACCAAAAATATCTACAGCCGCTTTAATAAAAATAACTGCAACCGCCTATTACATGGATATACATGCAAACTGACAGGAAACAGCAAACTTGACGTGGTCATATGAATGCAGAAGATCAACTATAATCGCTGGATCCATCCCCAACTGTACCCTCCCAGGTTCCCCAATAAATAAGGTGGCAGCACCTCATTGGTCAAGTTTTCACTGATTGAAAAAAGTCAAAAAAAACCAGGTAAAAGAAACCTAGCCAGGTTTAGTATATTTAAAATTTACTGAAATACCAAGTACCCACACCCCTATATCTCAATCTCCAGCTAAAAAACGTCCCTATGTTTTTTAAAGAGAAAAGTATACTTTTCGTCCCTCAATTTTTAGCGAAGTCTAGACTTGGTCCCTTAACTTCAAAACCGGACAATTTGCACCCTCAATTCTTAAAACCGGACAAGTTTCGTCCCTCACTCCAGTTTTGACAAGTCGTCACGCCCACGTGGCAAGGTTTTATCTTTCCTTCCATCTACTCTGGTATGGATATTTTGACAGACATTTGGCATGCAATGTCTGGCGCTGCCAACGACCCGCACCGGGCCACGACATTCATCACCACCAGTCTACCACCGGCAGAAACTCATGTGGCGTGTGTTGGGCATGCTGGTGCCCGCATCTGATTCGCCGCCCTCGCTCGGCTCAGTGCACGACTTGCCCTTTGCGTTCAAGTCCTGCGAAGTGGACAGGTCGCCGGGGGAGCAGCTAGGCGCAGCTGGACGTCGTCTCAGCTGCTGCTATCCTCACTGACAGAGTGCTTGCTGCGGCAACCTCGGGATAGTGCAGTGTTTAGCCATGTCATCCCGCGGTGGATCTGCGCGTCGGGGATGCCGAAGCTTGCAGCGCTCGTGGCCGGCTTCAGATGCGCCTGCACTGGAAGATACGGATGATGTGCAACAGGAGGAACTGTTCGTTTCTTAGCCAGTTTAGCTGCATGTTTATTTTCCTCGTGCTGCATGTTTATTTTCCTCGTGCATGTGCATGCCGTGGGCATGATACATAGCTGCATGCGTGTGTGTACAGGTTCAGGTTGTGCGCTAGGCCACCGGACACACAGGCCTCCGAGCATGAGGTCCTTCTCGCCGTACTCGTGCTCACCGTTTGCTTCTGTCGCTGCCAACGACGGCGCTGTTGATGCCCCTAGGTCGCTCGAGCCTACACCACTGAGGCATTGTCCCATGCTCCAGATCTTGCACGCCAAGTGATTGATAAGATGCCCACATGAGAGATAAATCAAAGGGAAGAAATAGATTGCCACATGGACTAGAACCAGTAAAAACCGCGCCAAGTCAGCATAAAAACAGCTTTGGTGTGATTGAAGGATGATACTTGTCCGTTTTCAAGAATTGAGGGTGCAAGTTGTCCGGTTTCAAGTTGAGGGACCAAATTTAGACTTCATTAAAAGTTGAGGGACGAGATATATACTTTTCTGTTTTTCAAATGCCATGGTCAATTTCTTCCGGACAAAATTTTGAGATGTGGGCCTTTAAGTTTGTGTGACTTAAACTTGCCTTGCGGATAACCAGGAGAAATACTACGTAACAACACATATTTAAACATGCTTTCCGCGGTTGCGAGCATGTCATTTGTCGAATCTCCACCGAATGCAACCTCACATATGGCGTGCCTTCGACCACGCCTGCCTATGGCCATGGTCACATGATCCATCATATTATAATGGTCGGACGGTGGATGGCTATATATGAAAAAGCCAAACAAACAAACAAAAAGGTCAAAAAGTAGCAGGAGCTCTACTTTTTCTATTAAGTTGGAAAAGTTTTACATTTCCATTGAAGCCAAATAGAAAGAATAGCTCAAGAAAGTATGGAGGAAGTCAAGATACAACTTGGACTAGGACTTATAGGCTTCCAAAACGAATCTAGCTCATCTCTAATCATAGCCGCCGAGATCACCAGGAATGTTTTTTAGAGGTTCTTCAGTTCCCCTCTTTCCACAAGTTCCAAGCACTATAGTAAAGGATGGGTTGCATGTTTGCTTGAAGCATGAGAGCGATTATTCCACATTATACTCCGCCAGGATCTAACTGAATTGGACTAAACAGCAAAGCCCACAGTTTGGTCATCAAAGACCATGTACATCTCCAAACATGAATGGGCAAGCAAGGAGAAGGTAGGCAGATGATTGGGGAACAAGCTCGCAAAGAAAGCAGGTACAGTTATGGAAACATCCTCTACAATGCAGCCGAAGATAATATTTGACTTTGGGCTTGGCCATAATCTCCCACAGTGTGTTCAACAGAGGCTCTCGAGTTCTTTTTTTTCGAAAAGGAGGAATACCCCCGGCCTCTGCATCTGGTCGATGCATACGGCCACTTTATTAATTATTAACACAAAACCTTACAAAGTCGTACAACAGTAAGACCAAAGCCACCATCTTCGCAACCTCTGTCGCTACTCCTATCTAACTGATGAAGGGGCGCTGATGGTCTGGGCCTAATACCAAACAGACCTCGCAGCCAAACCTAACATCTAAGACCTGAGGTCCCAACCTGGACGCCTGCCGGGTATGGGCACCCACCAGTCCGGCGTGCTCCTCAATCAGGCCGCCCACCGGGTATGAGGCTCTCGAGTTCTGGCCATGAATTGAAAATCATAGGCCAAAGTTATTGTATAGAAGCACCGTCCGTCGTTAACTTCCTGTCAGGCTCATTACAAAGCTAAACACTCTACATATTCTCCCAAAGGAAGAGGAAGACAACAACAAGCACCTCAGCAACTTTTCTTTTGAAATGATTGCGATACAGGAGGCCCTCACATCGCTTTGTTTTTGAAATAATAAAAACTCTCACATTTTTAAGTGGCTATGTTGTACATCCACTCCTCTAACCAACGGAATTAATTATCTCATGACCATGCATCCAACGATTAACAACCTCCTTGATGTACATTTTTCTCCTAACAAGGGCAAAGAGGCCACATGCAATAACTTTGGGCACACCTCACAATGATTTCATCAATCAAACCAGAAGCTTGCCCCAAGCTCGATCTCACCAACACGTACTTTATTAGTTGGATATATAGTTTGATTGAAGAATAATCAAATCATAATACTGTCTCCTTAAGTATGTTTTAGTGAACAACAAATTGGTTCAGAGACTTCCGAAAATTTATTTAAAATCCTTTTACTAGCAAATAAAAAGACTAGTTCGAGGTATTTGCCTCTTTTTGTGGCTAGCTCTCTCTCTCTCTCTCTCTCTCTCTCTCTCTCATTATGGTCGTAAAGTAGGTGTCATGCAATACGTCAAAGTGTGCTTAGCATCTCCTCGCAACACGGAGAGGAATTTGATTTAGAACGCGCGTAGCAATTATTCACATGAGCTCACCTTGCACGGATATGAGGTTCAAGAAATGAGGACTATGATCGCAATGTCTAAGAAATGGGGATGAGCAGTCGCATGTGCATGTTTTCTCTATCAACGAGTTCATCATCTTTCTCTCGAGCCCCTGCCATTAGCAAAATACAATGCAATAAGATAGCAATGCACCCCCGATAAGAAAAGAAAAAAAATTACAGATCAATGCTACCTCGAGAATTTGGGAGTAGGTGACATCCAAGAATGAATGCTTCGTCAGATGCATCGACAATGTGCATGTCCTTGCCCTTGTTCAGCATCACAAAGTTCTTAGACTGCAGCCCCAAGGATGTTAGTTGTCCGCACTTGAGATAACATGCACAAAATGTAACTCATGTCTTGACGTCATAGCAAGTTTCTCGTGGAGAAAATGTTGAGATGTGTGTTTCTTTTGTTTGTCAGTCACGTGGGTAAAACATGGGTAACCAGACAGATAAGGAGCCCCGCGTCCGTCCAGACAAGTATGTCCGAATGTATGTTACTATTCAATGCGTCTTGTATCCGTCCTCGTACCTGTCCGGCATCTGTTTTCCTTGCAAACCGGAAGCAATCCAAAGGAAGGGGCTTTGCGAGCGTCTAGACTGCTGCCACGGGCACGTCCGACACTCCGATCCACCCAAAACCATGTCCCATGCTTTCTCTCATTCCCGCCCGAAGTGGTCAGCGCCACATTCATCCTTGGCCAGAGCAGCAACCTCTCACGGGAGTTGGCAATTAAGCGGCGCGCCGGTCGAGAGCATCGTCTGCGCAACGTCCCGGTGCACACGGCTTCTGTCCGCATTTAAACGCACCTATCCACCCAGCTCCCTTCATTAAGCATGCGCGGCTGCTGAGGAACTTACTCTAGCGCCTCCATGGGATGCCATCCGTCCGTCCATCTACCAGACGACATTAAACACCTCACCGCTTGGCCTGGCATCCGCTTGCTATTTAAACATGGTCAGGGTCGGCAACATATGCATCCCACCTTCGCTTCCCAATCTCATCTCTGCAACACACCCGTCGTGGCCTCGAGCTCCAATGCCTTGTGGTAGAGCCTGTCAAATGAACCGAAGAAGGAGCTCTCCGGCATTGATGTCGGCTAGCAGCCCCGCTGAGCCAGCCGAATACAAGTTGGCTTGTCGATGAACTCTCCGGAGGCCAGCGCTGCGGATGAGCCAATGGAAGAGGCGGCCACCGATGAGCTGGTGACACCGCCCATGCCGTTCCATGCCGACATCACCTTGGGTGAGGCGCGGGTGCACTACACCGACATGGTGTCGGAAGAGCGGGAGGTCGTGTTCCGATGGGCGCATGCCAACCAGAGGTACAACCTTAGCCTCCTCGACGTGCACCAACTCGCAGAGGAGCAATTCGCCAGCACGGAGATCATGGTGGACGTGGACGAGCAGATGGCGTTGTCCTGCTGTGCCACCCATGAAATCTGACGCGAGCGATGGCGGCTCCGTGTCCTACGGGCGGAGAAACAAGCTATGCTCACAGAGATCAACGCGGCAGTGGATGAATTTGTCGGCACCGACGACGTCGCTAGCTCTGCATCGGCTGCACCCCACCGCCACAACGACGAGGCCAACACGTTCACGGCCGCTGTTGATAGCGAGAAAGAGTAGAACATGAGAGGTCGTCGCTGCTTGGGAAGTCCACCAACATTCTCTTGCTAGGTCGCACAGCCGGCGAGCTTGCCCGCTTCACGGAAGCGGAGGCCACTACACTTCCCCTCCCGTTGAAGAAAACTTGGTGGGCTCATCGTTGGCCGATTAGCTTGCCCACTTCATGGAGGCAGGGGCTGCTCTTCCCCTCTCCTTGAAGCTTCATTTTACGGGTCTCACGGCCGTCCGCTAAGCTTGCTGACGGGTATGGGGAAGACATCATAGCAAAGAAAAAAGACACAAAAGTGATATTATGGCCTGAACAAAAACATTTTCTATCAAGGAAATGACACTTTCATGATGATATTTGTGGTAAAAACACGTATCATCATAGATGTGGTGGGTTCCTACTTCTATGAAAAAAATATGATAGAAAATGGGCGTTTCTTTCTGGGCGAGCCGGAGTCGCACATGCATGACATTCTTTGGATCGTCCATGACATAAACAATCGTGGTAGAAGTGAGGGTGAGAATTTTTCACGAATTTCTAGTATACGGTTGGTGGTCGGATCCGGGGGGTATGTTTGTGATTTGCGCGTTTCTCTCTCGTATGCGCGTGTGTGCGAGCCCTTCGCTAACTGAACCCGAGAGAGCTTGTCGCTTACTGAGCCCATTGGATTGCCCTCGTCTTACTAAACACAAGTGATCGATCCTAGCACTACACTAAACTCGAGGGATCGATCCTCGTAGTACTGAACCCGAGCGATCGAGCTCAGTGCATATTGAATCCGAGTGATTATTCCCTCGCACTACTTACTGAACCCCGAGTGATCTCTCGCACTATAACTGGACCCGAGGTATATCTCTACACGCTGGTTACTGAACCCGAGCGGTCCCTTCGCTACTTACTGAACCCAACCGATATGAAACTCGTTCGCGTACTTAGTTTGCTGGCCCGATCAATCGATGTGTTGCATCAAGCCCCCGTGCAAGACGTGAGTTGACTTAGGCCTCCTTTGGTTTGTAGGAATTTCATAGAAATTCCATAGGATAGGATTTGCAAAGAAAAAATTCCTTTCAAGCCCTTTGGTTTGTAGGAATGGATTCCTATTCCCATGTAAGATAGGAATCAATCATTCACATTTTGGAGGAAAAAAAAACATTATCCTAGACTCAATGGAAAAATTCCTATCCTATGCACCAAATGGCATCTCTTTCTCTATAGGAATTAAGATGTATGTCATCTCACTTCCTATGATTTTCCTATTCCTATAAAATTTCTATCCTATGAACCAAAGGAGGCCTTAGCGGCCGATTGGTTGCCTCTTGATGAACAGTCCCGATTACTGCCGCACACGTGATACGTCGATCGAATCAAGACCAGCATGGTGCTAGCTCATGTCCCATGTCTCGTGGAAATCGCGGAGACTTAATAGGAATGCCACTTGAACACTAAGTTTAATTTTGAGAAATTTAGCATGTGCACATATGCTGCCTGTTGCTGTGCTACCGGTGCGAAGTTTGGCATATACACCATTGTTCGTCCTTATGTCATGTCGATCCACTTGCTACCCCATCCAACCATCCAACCATCGGCTCTCCATGTGAACGCACTGCCTCATTGTTTTCCCTTTGACCTGAATATGGTTGCTACCAATAGTGGTGGCTTAGCCATTCCTCTGGCCACCCCCACCCTTCTAACCTCGTGCCTCTATGTGTGTGATCGCCGACCTCGCCCTCCCCTGTTGTTCCTCTTAGCCTTCCTCATCCCCACTGCTCCATTTCGTCATTGCCTCCACCTCGTCAAGAATAAACCAAATCTCTAAAGTAACAAGCAACTCAATAATAGCAAAGACGACTTTTAAAGTTCCTACGTACATTAGCTGTAGTTTATAGGAATGCCAGTTGAATGCTTAGTTTCATTATGCGAAACATATCATGCCTGAGTATTGTGCATGCCACCGTGCCACAAATGATTTAGGCAACCCATATATAACATATTATGATGTTGGTGCCATAATGATATATGACCACATAATTGCCCTTTCATTCTACTTTATATGACACATTACATGGTACATATTTAGAGACGTGGAGAGACAGAGACAGAGTTGAATGAGTCGGCACATTTGCAATATGGGGCAAAAATAAAATCTAAAGATGGCACATGGCCTTGTTGTATAGCAGTGCATATGGTTATAAATGAAGACCTTCTGTTCAAAAAGATCTCATGGAATAAAATCCTAGCAACCACAAGATACATTATTAACACTTCATGCGTGTACATAAGGATGACCAGTCGAGTGTGTAATTCTCTGTCAAAGAGTTCGCTAGCTTTCTCTCCAGCACGTACGGTTAGCAAGAGACAATGCAAGAAGAGAGCAATGTGCCCACGCAAAGAAAAAGAGTTAGAAATCAATGCTACCTTGAGAGTATGGGAGTAGGAGACATCCAGGAACGAATGCTTCGTGAGATGCATTGATCATGTACCCCTCTTCTTGCTTGTTCGGCATCACAACGTTCTTCGACTGCAGCCTTGTTGTCGTGGTCTACAGTGGAAGTCGCTCGGACTGAATGTCGCTCAGTCTTGAGTTCATGGTAACTTACCCCTGGAGAAAATGTCGAGACGCGTGTTTTGTTGTCCAGCTGCCACGGTTAACCGGGCAGATGAGTAGAGTAGCAACACATCGACGGTGGTCATTAGGGATACCAGCTGAACGCTTCGTTTCACTGTGCCACCGACGTGAGCACCAGTGCTACAAAAGTTTGGCATGCACGCATGTCACTGTGCGAAAGATCTCGCACGACGCATCCGCAACATCCGGCCGGCGACCCGGATCGACATCGCACTACCCATTACCCAGGATCATCTGTCCGTTCGCGCGAATAATTGAGCCAGCAGCCAGCTGATCCGCCCAGTTCATCGAGACGTGCGGCGCGCGTCGGCTGCCCTCTGCCCCCCGCTCCCCGGCAGCCCCGTCGCTTTCAGGGATCGGTGGAAACCGGCGACGGCCCGGCATGGTTCCGGCTGCCGCGCCCCACGTCCCGTGGAAACCGCGGAGGCTTAATTAGCCATGCATGCACGGTGTCGCCTCCGGCTAGTTGCTGTATGTCGTTGCTGGTCGTTGTCGCCTGGGTAGTAGTAGCGGGTAAGGCAGAGGCCTGCTGGCAGCGGCGGTCAGTCTGTTGGAACACATGGCATGCAATGCAACTCCCGGATGCATCTGCCGCCGCATCGAGGCACATGGGATCCATACTCAAGTTTTGACTTTGTTTAAGACAGATGAGACACAGAAGATGTCTTGAAAGGAGTTAAAGCCGATCCAGATCATGATCCTTGAAATGTTCAGCCACGAGCTGGGGATTATCCTCCAGTTATCAGGACGAGCTGGCCGAGTTATCAATGGTATGCTGTTGATACAGTATGTACGACACAGAATCATCCAGCATAGCGGGGATAAGTTTGTTCATGATGATGATTGATGAGTGAATATTTCCCGCAGGGGCCTTTGGAAAAAAAAAACATATCCGGAAGATTTCCTCACGAAAGACAACATTTTCAGAAACTTGTCTGTCAATTGAAAGATAGCATATCTTCAAAGTCGTCTGCCACACGAGCTTAATTCTTATACTGATCTTGCCCTTCACTTTATTTTTTTCCGCCCACCCCATGTATACCACGTGAAGCTGAAAAAAGGTACGTGCACATTTTTATCCCAGGGTCAGTTCCTTTCGTTTTCGAGAATCTATCTGTGTAAAAGATCACAAGCAGCTTGGACCCCTGAACCCTGTGATTTTTTAGCCGGACGCTATTTTCACCAAGTTGCAACATTACTAGCAACATGGCGGAATGTTGCTAGTGGGCACTTTTGCACTATGCTAATAAGGGAATCTTGTACTAGTGCCTCTTCGACGTAGCTCATTTGCTGAAGATCGAGTGCCTCGTCATCTTCAAGGTGTTGACTCTCGACAGCTTCAAGGTGATCGTCTTCAACATCAATGGTGTTGAGGTGGTGGTCAAGTGCAAGAAGCACAAGTAAGCATTTGTGTTGAACTATTAGGGTGTTTTCTACGGCTATGGTTCTTAATGTACTGCGTAATGCTTAAGGTTGTTCAAATGTGACTGTTAGTTTAAGATTTGATATGTTGCCCCTATGACCATGCGTCTGCTGGTAATCTCACCACTAGAACAAGAGGTTACCATACTGCATGTGTTGTATGCAACCGAACATCTTTGCCTCTATTTAGCAGAGGCTTGCAAGCAAACACACATGCATGTGTTCTGCTCAGCAAGATAGGGGGGAGGGGGTACAAGCAAACGAACTATGTACACAACATGGTTTTTGCCTATATTCACTTAGTCGGGCCCAGCTGGGACACAGATGCAAGGAGGCCAAAATCCATGTAGGCCACCAAACGCATCCTTAATGTGCCTCACTGCAATTGAGGGATTGGCTAATCTAGGTGTTCATAGAGTGATCCTGGAGTCGTATTCACAAGGTCTGGTTCAAGCTTGCAGACTATGGTGTGCTCCTGCGAGAAGCGATAATAAGCACCTGCATGGCCATGTTTAATGCCTACGAGTTTATGTTTCATCGTCGGTCATGTAATTCTTTTGCACGTGCTCTAGCACAATTTGAGTACCATTCGGCGGCCTCTATGTCCTGGATAGATACTAGTCTAGACTTTATATCGCACCTAGTTGCGAGTGAGTCTGCTTAGCACTCTGCTTAATGGATTTTTGAGTTTTTATAAAAACTCTTTCAGGATATAAATCACAATCCCAATATGGTTGGATAACCGTGTATGCCTTATAAACCGCATTTGGAAAGCTCTCTCAACAATTACTCCCTCCGTCACAGTTTAGAAGGCACAGTTAAACTTGCGTGTGTTTCCACAATAGACAAGGTTTATGGCGCATTGCATTTATTTCTAGTAGCTAATTAGTACTCCGATATACTATTTTTATATGCATGCATAGTGTGAATGCTATTTGTTAGCCCATCTCACAACCAATAGATAACCACCTAGGTCCCAGAGAATTTCCAAGCGCGCCTTCTAAACCGGGACGGAGGGAGTATTAGATTCCTTTTGAAGATCAAAGCGGCTAAAGTAAGAAGTATCCAACCTCTTTGCTTTGATGTATTCTTTTTATCCTTTTAGTTGGAGTTGATGCAACATTAGGGGGTTCCTAGAAGAGGATAGTGAAATACACTACCCTTAAAGGAATGGAACCAAATCTCCAATCATCCTAGGTGATTTGTATACATTAGGGGCGATAGAAATTTAACCCTAAAAAGGGGGGAGATCGAAATTTAACCCTAAAAAAAGGGGGGGAGATAGAAATTCTTTCAAAATCCTACCAATATAAATTGTTCTCATTTACCATCTCATGGAAACTATTTTTTGTTCCCTTAAGCCCTGTCATGAAGAAAAACATTACACCTAAAAGATTTTAATAGATCTCTCATCATTCTAGATGATTATTTTATAACATATATAAGTTATATTTAAACCCATCTAGTCTAAATTGTTATGATTTGTCATGACATGGAAAACCATTTTTGTTTCACTTAGCTCTAATTGGTATTTTGGTGGTAGGTTCTACAAGAGCCGAATATCCTAAAAAACATTTTCTAGTCCATTATGGTGTGAGGACAATCCCACAACCCTCCCGTTGTTCTTGTCTCTAGAGGCAATGTCGCCACCCACATAGGCTTATTGAAGCGTCTCCGACTCATCCACTAGATGTCTCCCCATGAGCACACATTGCCTTGATGCTCGGTCTTTGACCCAAATATGATTGTTGTCGGCCCCACCCATCCCTTTGCTCATCTCAAGGGGGCACTAGTTCTTATCTGACTCTATTGTCCCCAATCCCAATGCCAACCCCTAACCCTCGAACATCGCCTCCATCAACACCAACACTTTACGCTCTTGATGTTACCACCTTGTGCACTCAACCACCATATTAATTTTGAAGCCTAAAGTTAAGGAGATCTTCAACTTGCTTCAAAGAAATGAAGGGAGGTTTGATCTGCCGGAGAGGAGGCATGACAAGGAGATGATGACACACATGTAGAATTATATATTTCAAGGGATGATAACACTCAATTCTTTCATATGATTGCAAATGGCAAGCACCGTAAGAAGCGGATATTTCAGCTTGAGCAGGATGAGGGGACGATTTTAGGACAGGAAAACCTAAAATTTTATATAACCAATTACTGCAAGCAGCTGTTTGGGCCTCCGGAGGATAACTACGTATCCTTGGTTGAGTCCAGGGTTGAGGATGTCCCTCAACTTGCTACGGATGAGAATGACATTTTGACCGCCCCGTTTACGGAGAAAGAGGTATTTGAAGCTATTTCACAGATGAAAAATAATAAGGCTCCAGGGCCGGATGGTTTCCCAGCGGAGTTTTATAAAAAAATGTTGGCATATTGTTAAAGGGGATTTGTTACCGATGTTCCATGATTTATTCTCTGGACAGCTTCAGTTGTTTCATTTAAATTTTGGAACAATTACCCTACTTCCTAAGAAAACAGAGGCTGTACGAATTGAGCAGTTCCGGCCGATCTGTCTTCTTAATGTAAGTTTCAAAAAATTTACCAAGGTTGGGACTAATAGGCTTATGCAAATTGCGCACTCTGTGGTGCAGCCATCCCAAATTGCTTTCATGCCTGATAGAAACATCCTAGAAGGGGTTGTGGTCCTACATGAAATGCTCCATGAAATCCACACGAAAAAATTAGATAGAGTTGTTTTCAAAGTGGACTTTGAGAAAGCGTACGATAAGGTCAAATGGCCTTTTCTTCAACAGGCCTTGCGTATGAAAGGTTTTGATTAGGCCTGGAGACACCAGATAGAATCTTTCACGCAAAAAGGGAGTGTTGGAATTAAAGTAAATGATGACATAGGTCGCTACTTCCAAACACATAAAGGTCTGGGGCAAGGAGATCCAACGTCACCTATTATGTTCAACATAGTGATCGATATGTTGATAATTCTAATAGGACGGGCTAAGGATGCGGGCCAGGTAGGTGGCCTCGTCCCGCACTTAGTGGACGAAGGTGTGTCTATCCTATAGTACGCTGATGATACAATCATTTTCATGGAGCATGACTTGGCAAAAGTGCGAAACATGAAGCTGGTGTTATGCTTATTCAAACAATTGACTGGATTAAAGATTAACTTCCACAAAAGCGAATTATTCTGTTTTGGAAGAGCTAATGATGACCAAGATGCGTACAAACAATTGTTCGGGTGCTAATTGGGGGCTTTACCTTTCACGTATTTAGGTATACCAATCCACCATCGTAAGCTAACAAACAGAGAATGGAAATGCATTGAGGATCGATTTGAGAAGAAACTGAGCTGCTGGAAGGGCAAGCTGATGTCATACGGAGGCCGATTAATTCTCATTAATTCAGTTCTCACGAGTATGCCCATGTTTCTCCTATCCTTTTTCGAGGTACCAGTTGTAGTTCGAAAAAGGCTTGACTTCTATCGATCATGTTTTTTCTGGCAGAGTGATGAACTAAAAAAAATACAGACTCGCTAAATGGGATGTCATTTGTAGGCCGAAAGACCAAGGGGGTCTAGGTATTGAAAATCTTGAGGTGGAGAACAGATGTCTGTTCAGCAAGTGGTTGTATAAGCTATCTATAGAGATAGAGGCCACATGGGCTTAGATTCTGCGTAATAAGTACCTTCACTCTAAAACCTTGTCTCAGGTGACAGTGAGGTCGACTGATTCGCCTTTTTGGAAAGGACTGATGAGAGTTAAATCACTCTTTTTCAACAGGACAAGGTTTATAGTTGGAAATGGTACCACTACGAGATTCTGGAAGGATACATGGCTAGGGGAGACGCCCCTCGCACTCCAATATTCTTCTCTTTATAGCATTGTTCAGCGAAGAGACGCTTACGTTGCAACAGTACTATAGTCAACTCCCCTCAATATTCAATTTAGGAGGACGCTAGAGGGAAATCGGTGGGACGCCTGGCTCCATCTTGTGAGACGATTGATGGATGTTCGGCTATCTCAACAGTCTGATCAGTTGTGCTGGAAACTAACTAAGAATGGAGAGTTCTTGGTTAGATCCATGTATCTGGATGTTATCAACTCTAGCGCTATTCCTCGGTCGAAACATGTTTGGAAAGTCAAAGTACCTTTGAAAATCAAAGTGTTTATGTGGTTTGTGCATAAACAAGTCATTTTAACCAAGGATAATTTGGCAAAACGCAACTGGACAGGATCTACAAGATGTAGTTTCTGCGACCATGATGAATCCATCAAACACCTCTTTCTTGACTGCCCTTTGGCAAAAATATTGTTGCGGACGGTTCACATAGCATTTAATATTACTCCTTCGAATAGTATCAACACGTTATTTGGGACGTGGTTAGATGGGATAGATTCTGAAACAGCGAGACACATCCGTGTAGGAGTATGTGCTTTATTATGGGCAGTCTGGAACTGCAAAAATGATTTGGCCTTTAACAGAACAACAAATATTCATTTTTGCATGTTATTTTCCGAGCCACTGCGTTGATCCGTATGTGGTCGCTACTCACTCCGACGGAGGCCAGGGAGCGTATGGTTACTGGGTCTACCTGATGGGAGATGGTAGCACGGGATATTTTCAACCAGTTTGGATGGCGGTCATGTAATAGGATAGACAATTAGTGCTCCTATCTTTTTATGTCAGCCGGTTGTGGCTTCTCTATTACTTTTTTAGCTCTTTGTGAGCCTTTTTCGTTCTTTTGTTAGAGACATGAAGACTTGTGTTGAACATTTTGCTTTTTAATAATTATGGCCGTCTGCATCGTTCTGATACAGAGGCCGGGGATAACCCCCTTTCCGGAAAAAAAAATTCAAGTGTGGCAGAACTAATATTTGATTGTGTTTGTGAGCAATGATATATGCAAGAATATAATGCGAGCTGCTGCAGTGGCATGCCTGCATGTGTATTTCTTGAATGGAAATGCCCTACATGAATAGAATGCAAACTTGTGAGGTATGTCATATTTGCATGTTGAGAAATAAACCTGTTTAGGTATATAGGATATTATAATTTTGGGACCATAATGATATATGCACCACATCATCTCCCTTTCGTTATAAAACACACACACACATATATATATAGAGAGAGAGGGGGGGGGGTTAGTTAAGACGAAGCAAAAACAAAATATAAAAGCTGGCACACGGACTTGTTGTCTTGCATTACACATGGTCATAAGTCAGGATGGACGTACCGAGCGGGCTTTTCGGCCCGCTCGTGGCCCGTTCGGTCTTGGCCCGCTCGGTCCTGGCTCGCTATAGAAATTGGACGGTCCGGTCTGCCAAATTGGGCCCGAAAAAATGTCGGTCCGGTCCGGTCTTTAACCGGGCCGACCGAGCGGACCGAGAAAGCACAGCGACAGCTGCCGCCGTTCCTCGTCGTCGCGGCCACCGGCAGCCCTCGGGTGAACCACCTTGTCTCCAAGCTTGCCCTTCCCTTCCATTCTCACCTCCCCGTTTCGTCCTAGCATCTTGCCGCCGCTCGCCTTGGCTGTCGTGTGTGCACCGCAGCCGCTCTCGAGTTCTCGACCATGGCATCGACCACAACTGGTTGCACCAATTCATGCCATGGCAGCGGTATTTCTTGCCATGTCAGCGCTTTTCGCCGTGGAGACAAAGACAAGTGCCATGGCAGCCACTTCAGCAGAGCAAGCACGCACGTAGGCCACCAATCGGATCGTGGGAGAACGCTCTGCCGTGATTTTTGGATCGTGGGAGAAATGCTCGGCCCTGATTTTTGGATCGTGGGAGTAATGGTTTGCCGTGACTTTCACGTCCAACAGATTAGGCAAGTACAGTATTGTTTTGGAAGGATCTAAATTTAGTGGCGGCTTCCTTTAATCACGCGTCATCGATCCCACGCAGCCGTTCCTTTTATTGAGCCGAACAGAGAATAGAAAGTATGAGAGAAAATAGGAATGATCCAAAAATCATGGCGTCATTTGACGACCTTCTCCACGTTAGATTTGATCCGCTAATCAGGGCAAGGCCCGCTCAGCGAAAATCATGGGCTCATGCACGCGCAACATTACTTGCATGCAACAGAAAATCTGCTAAGAAATACATCGTGTGCTGGTTCATGGCTACATCAAAAATCAATCAAACAACAGCCGCGCCGCCCAGCGCACTTCCACAGCACGTTGCCCACCTCGCTCGCAGTCCCTTGCACGTCGCCCACCTCGCTGCTGCACCCATGGACGTCGCTGCCGGTGGTTGTTGGCCGGTCCGTTCGGTCCGGCCCGGGCTTTGCAGCCGCCGGTCCGGTCCCTATAAACAGGACCGCCAGGTTCGTCGGTCCGGTCCGGTCCGGACCGCCGGCGGCCGGTCCAAACGCTGGCTCGGTCAGGGACCGGACCGGCTCGGACCGTGTCCACCCTGAGTCATAAGTGAAGACCTTCCGCCCAAAAATACACCATGGAATAAAATTCTAGCAACTACAAGATACATTATTAACAATTCATATATATACAAGGATAACCGATCATTGTTTGTATTCTCTATCGAGGAGTTCACTATCTATCTCTCAAACACCTACTGTAAGCAAAAGACAACGCTAGAAGAGAACAATGCACCCCCGCGAAAAAAGAGAGAGAACAATGCTACCTTGAGAATATGGGAGTAGGAGACATTCAGGAATGAATACTTAGTCTAATGAATCAAGAATGTACAGGCCGCCTTCTTTGCTCAGCATCACAACTTTGTTTGACTGCAGCATGAAGCATGTGTAGTCGTGCGCAGTGGAGATAGCATGTACTGTGAATCTGTGATACACTCTGTCTCAATGTAATGGAAAGTTTGTTCTTGAGAAAGTGTTGACATGTGTTCATTTTTGTCTGTCAGCCACGAGGTTAACCGGACAGATGAGTAGCAAGACATTAGCAGTGGTCCGTAGAAATGCCAGCCTACGGGCATCTTCGATGATGTCCCCTAAACCACCCGCTGGATCAAGCGGTCCGGACGCAATTTTTTATCAACCGGTGTACCTCGTCTATCCACGGACCGGTCTAGGCGTCAGTTTTCCCACAAGCCGGAGGCCAACCAGAGGAGCTTTGCGGGTGTTCGGGCTGCTAGCTCTTACGCGACGAACGCCTTGGACCCACCCAAAATCCTCTTCCTTTCCCGCGCGAAGTAGTCGCTGCACATTCATGCCAGTCAGCGCTGCTCCAGAGCACCATCGCCGTATTCATGTTAGCCCGGAGTGGACGCAACCTCACACTAGAGCCGTCATTGAAGCGGCGTGTCGGTCGAGAGCACCACCCCTGCCTTGTCCTGATGTCCGCATCTGTTCAATGCCTGAGCGACATGACCAGACGGTTCTCTCTGCATTTAAACCGACTACTCGTTCGTCCGTCTGCCGACATTAAACAAGTGTGGCTATCAAGAAACCCACTCCGACAGCCCACCGCTTGTCCTGGACGGTGCCCGCTATTTATACGTGGCCAGGTTCGGCACGATTCACACCGCACTACATCTGCACTAGGTCTCCTTCGTGCACTACGTCTGCCATGACCTCGTGCTCTAAAGTGTTGTGTAACAACCTCTCCACCGGCTTTACTGCTGCTGGGAGGCCTGTCGAGCCAGCCCGATACATGAAGGGTTGTCGGCGAGCTCTCTAGAGGGCAGCGACGCCAACGAGATGATGGTCGAAGCGGTCGACAACGAGCCAGCGCTATTACCCTCGCCGGTCCCTGCAGGCATCACCTTGGAGGAGGCACAGACACACTTCACCGATAGGATGCCGGAATAGCAGGAGATGGCGTTCCGGCTAGAGCAGGAGGACCATAGGTACAACCACCGGCTCCTTGAAGAGCATGGGCTCACGGAGGAATAGATCTCTGGCGACTAGGCGAACGACAACGCCATCATGACCATAGTGGCGGACGGTCCAGGCTTTCTGGATGAGCAGCAGGCACTGTTGTTGTCCTACCACACGACATCCACCGCGAACAATGGTGGTTGCGCATCATGAAGGCGGAGTGCGACGTCCTGTTCGAGCAGATTGCGGCGTAGGCAGAGGAAGAGGAGGCATGCGACGGCGGACATTCCCAGCTCTGCGTCGGATGCACCGCCCGTGTCCTTCTCGCCCGGCCGCAATGACCACGAAGCCGGCCGGCCCGTCCACGCCTGGCGCCATAGACAACGTGAGCTCGGGCGAGGAAGAGTAGCATATGGGAAGCCGCGGCGGCATGGGTCCCAGGAAGGCCACTTGTTCCCTCCTGCTGGAGCTTCACTTTCCGGACCTCACAGGCGATCATTGAGCTTGCTGGACACCGGGAAGATATGTCGTGGCGGCCGCAGCCACGGCCGGCGATTGTTTAGACTAGTTAAAAAAAAAGGTCTAGTGCACTATTGTTTACTTGAAATACATAAAATATGCAATGATTTGGTCCGGTTAAATGAAAATCATCAAGTTTGCATGAAATTCATTTGTTTAATTCAAGTTTGCTTTGAAATATATGCGGACATGGTTGGATGACTAGCTCTCGTATCACTGTTTGCGAATGTGACCGCCAGCGGATACCGTGTTCATTTTGAGAGTCAGTGTTGAAGATGAGAATTAGTTTCATTATGCGAAATCATAGCATGCTTGCCTATGGTGCATGTCACTGTGCCACGAACGTGACCACCAGCACTACAAAAGTTTGGCACATGATACATTCTACATATACGTCATTGCGTGATTGTGTCCGAAATTCAGCATGCCCACGATCGCGCATGTCACAGTGGAAGATATATCGCACGACGCATCCGCCACATCCGGCGACCCCTATCGATATCATTATTAAGCACTTAAAAAAGGAAATGAGAAACCTTTCCTAAAAAAACAGGAAATGATAAACCTTCCGCCATCCTAAATAGCCATGCTAACTAGTGTCTTTCACATTCCGCCAACATGCTAGCACTAAATCAGAAAATAAAAAGTGTTTCAAAAAAAAATGAAACAAGTGTTTCCGCCAAACATGATGTAAGATGTGAATGTCGGAACTTGAAATTGCACGTCTCACATGTTTGGCGAAACCTGACCTTCCGCCATGTTTGACAAATAAAAACGCCTTCATCTTCCGCTGAACGGACAAGATTAGCGACAGCCTTTCGCCGCCCGGGCAGAGAGAAGGGTATGTGGTGCCCTTTGGTTGGCCAGACAGATGTCCGGACTCTCACAAAGCTTTTGATTATTTGTTTCGAATTTGCAGAAAAAATTGTGTTCAGACCGGTCTGTAGGCCGACGCAGGACCGTTTTGGATGACAAACTGCTTTCAGATAGCACGTTTCGGACCCTTGCGAAGGTTTGAGGGTCCACTTTGAGGACGCCCTTAGAGCATCTCTAGCAGATCCTATAAACTGGACCATCCGGTAAAATAACCACTAGTTTACGGGACAGAGGCCATTTTTCCGGTCCGAATAGATCCTGTAAACCCGATCGTCCCGGATTTTTTTTGTGGGAACCTGGATATGCCAGCCCATTTCCTTCATATCTACGGAATTCAAGCTTTTTTGGAGGGACCTCTAAAACATAGAAACGGTAGGCGGGAGGGAAGTTTCAGCTCCCGCCACGGTCTTCCGCCGCATGAACCGCCGCGCCCGCCATGAGCTACCGCCACCGCGCGAGCTATAGCCCCCATGAGTTGTTGCATGTCGCCACTGCGAGCTGCTGCCTGTTGCCGCCGTGCAAGCCACCCCCTCGGCCAACAGCAAAGGTAGGGAGGAGCTTGTCGAGCGAGACAGCGAAGCAGAGCTCGAGCGCCTTGAGCTGCACGTGCGGGGGGTAGGCGGTGCTGCGGGGCCGCGTGAGCTCGTCGTAGAGGAGCGGCATGGCCTGTCGAGGCAATGAATCTGACAGTGAATACTAGGGGTACAAATAAGGGTGAAACCTAGCTACGGCGCAGGTGTGAAACCGGATTTTACGAGTTCGGGCCCCTGATAGCTCACAAGTGTATGGGATCGTTTGTAGCCTTTTAAGATAAGTAAGAGTATCGAACCCAATGAGGAGCTAAAGGTAGAATTTATATTATCTTCAAGTTCTATCGACCACCGATGCAACTGTACGCACACCGGCATTTGCTTTACCTAGAACAAGTATGAAATTAATTTGTGAGAATAAAACTAGAACTACTTTGCAAGAATAGACTAGGAGTACTTTGCAAGATAATAAAAGTTAGTTGTTTAGTAGAGAGCTTTTTGTAGAACGATGAGAAAGATTGTCCATAGGCAATTGAATATAACATGATAGATACTTATCATATGCAATGAGGAAGAGACATGAGCTAACATACTTTTCATACTTGGATTACATGCACTTATGATTGGCACTCTAGCAAGCATGCGTAACTACTAAAGATCATTAAGGTAAAACTCAACCATAGCACTAAGTATAAAGTCCTCTTTACTCCCATACGCAACAATGCCCTTATTCGGGTTTAAGCTTCTGTCACTCTCGCAACCCACTATAAGCGAATCATGAACATATTGCAACACCCTACAGCGGTAAACCCACACGCTTGCGCGACCGTAGGGCACCATAGGACAGCACCATATCAACATACAACTCATATCAATCGCACCATACCACAATTAACCTGTAGACTAAAGAAATCTACTCAAATATCATAGGATGGCAACACATTATTGGATAATAATATGAGGCAAAAAGCATCATGTTTAAGTAGAACTTACAGCCGGGAGAGACAGGTTACACCGCTTCATAGAGGGGAAGAGAGTTGGTGATGACGGCGGCGAAGTTGTTGGTGTAGATTGCCATCATGATGGTTCCCCTGGCGGCACTCCGGCACCACCGGGATAGAGGGTGAGAGAGCCCCCCTCCTTCTTCTTCCTTGGCCTCTCCCTTAGATGGGAGGAGGGTTCCCTCTCTGGTCCTTTGCCACCACGCCTCCCGAAGGGCAGGAGCCCTTCGAGATTGGATCTCTCTCTCTCTCTCTCTCTCTCTC
>NC_041392.1:122652857-122683759 GCF_002162155.2 Triticum dicoccoides | reverse complement strand
TCTGTTTTCTGAACCTTCACCATTTCTTATACTCCTGTAGATCCATAACTCCGATTGGGCTGAAACTTTGAGAGGATTTTTATCCGGGAATTATCTTGCTTGCGGCGAAAGAAGGGCCCCAACTGACTTATAGGGGAGCCACAAGCTCACTCGGCGCTCCCTAGGGTAGGGGGCACGTCGTGTGAGCTCGTGACTCCCTCGAGCATCGTATCACATTGATTCTTTTTCCCAAAAATCACATATATTTCAAAAAAATCTTCATAAAATTTTATCGTATTTGAAATTCGTTTGATATGAATTTTCTGTGAAACAAAAAACATGCAACAAACAAGAACTGGCAATGGGCACTCGATCAATATGTTAGTCCAAGAAAATCATATAAATTGTTGCCAAAAGTATGTGAAAGTTGTAAAATGATGGCATGAAACAGTCAAAAACTATAGATACGATGGAGACATATCAGCCCCTCGCAAAGAGGTAAAAGCCCTACATCTCGAGCCCTGAGGCTATGTTTTCTCTGGGGTGTCTGATTACAGAAGGGTTGTGAATCCTTGTCTCAGCGCTAGGGGTGGCTTATATAGAGTGCGCCGCCCCGATTAAGGCTACATTTCATGGAAGTGAAGGAGGGAATTACTACATGTGTTATTGGTGACTATCGTCATAACTACGCTTGATGTCTGGCATTATGCTTCTCGAACGTTACAGGTTCCGCATGGCTTTCTCACCTTCCATGTCCGAATGCCGACGAGCATAGTCGGCTAGCGATGAAACATCCAAGTGTGTTGTCTCCATCCGAGTGGATATATAGAAGTGGGCGTCCGAATGCAGCTATGGTTTAGGAACCTTTCAATGATGGTGTGGGGCCCTAGGTGGGCCCAAGATGTCAGGTCCTTGACCCTACCCTTAGTAGGTGACACCATTATTAGCCCCCGAATCGGCTGGGTTTCATGGGATGCATAAGCTAAGACCTTGACTCCGGTCAAGTGCCGCGGAAGCACTCAGAATCCGTTGCCAAGCATTACTTTATCGTGACCTGAGCGAAACCACTACTGATTCTAGACCAGAGTTTCCTGACTGATCGGGTCATGTTGCCTGCTGGGTTAAACTTGGTGGAACTCGTATGTCTCTCGGAAGAGACAGACTAGTGGTCTGAATGCAGACATGCCATGAAACTCGAGTGATGAACGGGCGTGTGGGCTAACTCTCCAGAGAGATGCCACTCATTATCCCAAAGGAATGCTAGCACGGGTCATCTCCGAGTCCAAGTTTATGAGACTCATGCCTTGGAGCCTAGAAGAAGGGACAAGTTAATCCGTGGAGGAGCATTGAGCTCATCCCATTGTGGTCCTGGAGCTTCAGTCAGTTTGATTGGGCGTCCGAGTGGATGGTGACCCTTTGAGGGCGCTTGACGGACCGAAGAGTGATTCTTAGGAAAGAAATCTGGGATAATAAATCAGATTGATCAGTGGCGAAAATTCTGCTATTTGAATATTTGCGTGTGCGCTGAAGCAGTTACGTCGCGATTAGGGGGAAAGTGGTGTGTGTCGCCTCCATTTCAGCCTCAAAAATCTGCCACATGCTCCACTTCCTCTGCGCAACGAACACCGTGGGCGTCATTGGATCTGGAAATCAACGGTTGAAAATCCGTAGGGCGGGTTTACCTACGGTATAAAAACAAAAGCGGGCTATGGTAGTTTCATTAGATCCACTTTTCAACCTCACCCACTCCGACGAACACGCCACACACACCTCCACTCTACACGCCGAAGCGCTCTGAGCAAATAGGGAAGGACACGACGGCGAAACTCAAGCGTGCGAAGAAGTCGCAGAAGGGCTCGTCGTCAAGTGTCGTCCCTGCTTCTCTGGTTAACTACACACCCATTTTCATGTGTGATTTATATGTAGTAGATGGCCATGTGCCTATCAACATATGGGTTGAGTAGATTCTTGTTATCTCTAAAAAACTAACATTATAATCATTTCTATATATATATATATATATATATATATATATGACGAACCAGTATGGCTAGATCACTCGCTATGCCTAATAAACCACATTTGGGAAACTCTCCCAACAATTATTAGACTTCAATGGAAGATCATAGGGACTATAGTAAGAAGTCTCCAACCTTATGCTTTAGTGAATTAGTTTTATCCTTTTAGTTGGAGTTGATGCAACTTTAGGGGGTCCCTGGAAGAAGATAGTGAAAACACACTATCCTTAAAGGAATGGAACCAAAGCGCACATTGTTCCAGGTGATTCATATACAAAGGGGAGCTAGAAATTGTTTCAAAAGCCTTCCAATATAATAGTTCTCATTTACCATCCCATGGAAACCATTTTTGTTCCACTTAGACTTGTCGTGGAAAAAGCTTTACCCCTAAAGGATTTGAACAAATCTCTCCTCGTTCTAAATTATTGTTTTATTACATGATAGAAGTTCTATTTAAACCCATCTAGTATAATTGTTTTGATTCATCATGTCATGGAAAACCATTTTCATTTCTCTTAGCCCTAATTTGTATTTTGGTGATAGGTTCTAAAGAAATATTTTCCTATCCATTATGGTGTAAGGACTATCCCATAAACCCTCACATTGTTCTCGTCTCTAGAGACTATGTTGCCACCCTCATTTTCTTACTAGTGCGTCTCCTACTCGTCCACTAGATGTCGCCCCATGGGGAAACACTACTTTGATGCTCGGTCTTTGACCCAAATATGGTTGCCGTCAACACCAACCATCCCTCGGATCATCTCAAGGGGGTACTAGTTATTATCCGACAACGTCGACCCCAATCCCAACCCTGGCCCTCTAGCCTCGGACTGCTGCAGATATGCCCAGCAACGGCGGGGCCAAAAGTCTACCAGCGGCAGGTATTGCTCACAAGGGTACCCGCCACTGGTAACATGGCATCCGTGATGGGCATGTCACCTGCTACTGGTGGTCTATTTCAGTGGCGGGCGTAGGCTAGTGCTCCTCGCGACAACTTTAGGTACCTATTGTTGTGTTTCTCTCTGCTCGCCACTGATGTGCGTACTAGCAGTGGCAAGCACTTCTGTTACCCGCCACTTGTAGTGATCTAAGCCCACAGAAGAATTGCTGTCGCGGCAACATTTTTTTGTACCATTTTGCACTTGATCATCACATTGCATTACATATATAGAATGTTGTCTCAACATTCAAACAATCATCTGTTGGGGAACGTAGTAATTTCAAAAATTTCCTACGCACACGCAAGATCATGGTGATGCATAGCAACGAGGGGGGAGAGTGTGTCCACGTACCCTCGTAGACCGAAAGCGGAAGCGTTAGCACAACGCGGTTTATGTAGTCGTACGTCTTCACGATCCGACCGATCAAGTACCGAACGCACGACACCTCCGAGTTCTACACACGTTCAGCCCGATGACGTCCCTCGAACTCCGATCCAGCCGAGTGTTGAGGGAGAGTTTCGTCAGCACGATGGCGTAGTGACGATGATGATGTTCTACCGACGCAGGGCTTCGCCTAAGCACTGCTACGATATGACCGAGGTGGATTATGGTGGAGGGGGGCACCGCACACGGCTAATAGATTCAAGGGATCAATTGTTGTGTCTATGGGGTGCCCCCTGCCCCCGTATATAAAGGAGTGGAGGAGGGGGAGGGCCAGCCTGTTGGGTAACGTTGCAGAAAACAAAAAAAATTCTACTCGTTTCACCAAGATCATCTAGGAGTTCATCTAGCAACGAGTCATTGGATGCATCTACGTACCTTGTAGATCGCGAGCGGAAGCGTTCAAAGAACGGGGATGATGTAGTCGAACACGACGTGATTCGAATCACCGGAGATCCTAGCACCGAACGGACGGCACCTCCGCGTTCAACACACGTACGGAACAGCCACGTCTCCTCCTTCTTGATCCAGCAAGGAAGGGAGGAGAGGTTGAGGGAGATGGCACCAGCAGCAGCACGACGGCGTGGTGTTGATGGAGCTGCAGTACTCCGGCAGAGCTTCGCTAAGCAATAAGGAGATGGAGGAGGTGTTGGGGAGGAAGAAGGAGGCAACCAAAGGCCAAGGACTCAAGGTATGAAGTCCCTCCTCTCCCCCACTATATATAGGGGTGCCAAGGGGGGGTGGCCGGCCCTAGGAGATCCAATCTCCTAGGGGGTGCGGCGGCCAAGGGGGGGTTTCCCTCCCCCCCAAGGCACCTAGGAGGTGCCTTACCCTCCTAGGACTCTTGCCCCCTTGAACCCTAGGCGCATGGGCCTATGTGGGGCTGGTGCCCTTGGCCCAAGCAGGCCAAGGCGCACCCCCTACAGCCCATGTGGCCCCCGGGGATGGGTGGCCCCACCCGGTGGGCCCCCGGGACCCCTCTGGTGGTCCCGGTACAATACCGATAACCCCGAAACTTGTCCCGATGCCCGAAACAGGACTTTCCATATATAAATCTTTACCTCCGGACCATTCCGGAACTCCTCGTGACGTCCGAGATCTCATCCGGGACTCCGAACAATATTCGGGTTACTGCATATACATATCCCTACAACCCTAGCGTAACTGAACCTTAAGTGTGTAGACCCTACGGGTTCGGGAGACATGTAGACATGACCGAGATCGCTCTCCGGTCAATAACCAACAGCGGGATCTGGATACCCATGTTGGCTCCCACATGCTCCACGATGATCTCATCGGATGAACCACGATGTCGAGGATTTAATCAACCCCGTATGCAATTCCCTTTGTCAATCGATATGTTACTTGCCCGAGATTCGATCGTCGGTATCCCAATACCTCGTTCAATCTTGTTACCGGCAAGTCACTTTACTCGTACCGTAATGCATGATCCCGTGACCAAACACTTGGTCACTTTGAGCTCATTATGATGATGCATTACTTGAGTGGGCCCAGTGATATCTCTCCGTCATACGGAGTGACAAATCCCAGTCTCGATCCATATAAAACAATAGATACTTTCGGAGATACCTGTAGTGCACCTTTATAGTCACCCAGTTACATTGTGACGTTTGATACACCCAAAGCACTCCTACGGTATCCAGGAGTTATACGATCTCATGGTCGAAGGAAGAGATACTTTGACATTGCAAAAACTCTAGCAAACGAACTATACGATCTTGTGCTACGTTTAGGATTGGGTCTTGTCCATCACATCATTATCCTAATGATGTGATCCCGTTATCAATGACATCTAATGTCCATAGCCAGGAAACCATGACTATCTATTGATCAACGAGCTAGTCAACTAGAGGCTTACTAGGGACATGTTGGTGTCTGTTATTCACACATGTATTACGATTTCCGGATAACACAATTATAGCATGAATAAAGACAATTATCATGAACAAAGAAATATAATAATAATGCTTTTATTATTGCCTCTAGGGCATATTTCCAACAGTCTCCCACTTGCACTAGAGTCAATAATCTAGTTACATTGTGATGAATCGAACACCCATGGAATTCTGGTGTTGATCATGTTTTGCTCTTGGGAGAGGTTTAGTCAACGGATCTGCTACATTTAGGTCCGTATGTACTTTACAAATCTCTATGTCTCCATCTTGAACATTTTCACGGATGGAGTTGAAGCGACGCTTGATGTGCCTTGTCTTCTTGTGAAACCTGGGCTCCTTGGCAAGTGCAATAGCTCCAGTGTTGTCACAGAAGAGCTTGATCGGCCCCGACGCATTGGGTATGACTCCTAGGTCGGTGATGAACTCCTTCACCCATATTGCTTCATGTGCTGCCTCCGAGGCTGCCATGTACTCCGCTTCACATGTAGATCCCGCCACGACGCTTTGCTTGCAACTGCACCAGCTTACTGCCCCACCATTCAAAATATACACGTATCCGGTTTGTGACTTAGAGTCATCCAGATCTGTGTCGAAGCTAGCGTCGACGTAACCTTTTACGACGAGCTCTTCGTCACCTCCATAAACGAGAAACATTTCCTTAGTCCTTTTCAGGTACTTCAGGATATTCTTGACCGATGTCCAGTGTTCCTTGCCGGGATTACTTT
This sequence comes from Triticum dicoccoides, assembly GCF_002162155.2. Taxonomy (NCBI): domain Eukaryota; kingdom Viridiplantae; phylum Streptophyta; class Magnoliopsida; order Poales; family Poaceae; genus Triticum; species Triticum dicoccoides. The sequence continues at coordinate 122,677,739 of NC_041392.1, read as the reverse complement.
GGTACCTTCCTACCAAACTTACGGCAAGGTTTACATCAGGTCTAGTACACAGCATGGCATACATAATAGAACCTATGGCTGAGGCATAGGGGATGACACTCATCTCTTCTATCTCTGCTGCTGTGGTCGGACATTGAGCTGAGCTCAATTTCACACCTTGCAAAACAGGCAAGAACCCTTTCTTGGACTGATCCATTTTGAACTTCTTCAAAATCTTATCAAGATATGTGCTTTGTGAAAGACCTATGAGGCGTCTTGATCTATCCCTATAGATCTTGATGCCTAATATATAAGCAGCTTCTCCAAGGTCCTTCATTGAAAAACTCTTATTCAAGTAGGCCTTAATGCTGTCCAAAAGTTCTATATCATTTCCCATCAAAAGTATGTCATCTACATATAGTATGACAAATGCTATAGAGCTCCCACTCACTTTCTTGTAAACACAGGCTTCTCCATAAGTCTGTGTAAACCCAAACGCTTTGATCATCTCATCAAAACGAATGTTCCAACTCCGAGATGCTTGCACCAGCCCATAAATCGAGCGTTGGAGCTTGCACACCTTGTCAGCATTTTTAGGATCGACAAAACCTTCCGGCTGCATCATATACAATTCTTCCTTAAGGAAACCATTAAGGAATGCCGTTTTGACGTCCATTTGCCAAATTTCATAATCATAAAATGCGGCAATTGCTAACATGATTCGGACGGACTTCAGCTTCGCTACCGGTGAGAAAGTCTCATCATAGTCAATCCCTTGAACTTGTCGATAACCCTTAGCGACAAGCCGAGCTTTATAGATGGTCACATTACCATCCGCGTATGTCTTCTTCTTAAAGATCCATTTATTTTCTATGGCTCGCCGTTCTACGGGCAAGTCAGTCAAAGTCCATACTTCGTTTTCATACATGGATCCTATCTCGGATTTCATGGCTTCTAGCCATTTGTCGGAATCCGGACCCGCCATCGCTTCTTCATAGTTCGAAGGTTCATCGTTGTCCAACAACATGATTTCCAAGACAGGGTTGCCGTACCACTCTGGTGCGGAACGTGTCCTCGTGGACCTTCGAATTTCAGTAGGAGCTTGATCAGAAGTATCTTGATCATTATCATTAACTTCCTCTCTAGTCGGTGCAGGCACCTCAGGAACATTTTCTTGAGTTGCGCCATTTTCCGGTTCAAGAGGTAATACTTCATCAAGCTCTACTTTCCTCCCACTTACTTCTTTCGAGAGAAACTCTTTCTCCAGAAAGGACCCATTCTTGGCAACAAAGATCTTGCCTTCGGATCTGAGGTAGAAGATATACCCAACAGTTTCTTTAGGGTATCCTATGAAGACGCATTTTTCCGATTTGGGTTCGAGCTTTTCAGGTTGAAGTTTCCTGACATAAGCATCGCATCCCCAAACTTTTAGAAATGACAGCTTAGGTTTCTTCCCAAACCATAATTCATACGGTGTCGTCTCAACGGATTTCGACGGGGCCCTGTTTAAAGTGAATGCGGCAGTCTCTAAAGCATAGCCCCAAAAAGATAGTGGTAAATCGGCAAGAGACATCATAGATCGCACCATATCTAATAGAGTGCGATTACGACGTTCGGACACACCATTACGCTGAGGTGTTCCAGGCGGCGTGAGTTGTGAAACTATTCCACATTTTCTTAAGTGTGTACCAAACTCGTGACTCAAGTATTCTCCTCCACGATCTGATCATAGAAACTTGATTTTCCTGTCACGTTGATTCTCAACTTCACTCTGAAATTCCTTGAACTTTTCAAAGGTCTCAGACTTGTGTTTCATTAAGTAGACATACCCATATCTACTCAAGTCATCAGTGAGGGTGAGAACATAACGATAGCCACCGCGAGCCTCAACACTCATTGGACCGCACACATCAGTATGTATGATTTCCAATAAGTTGGTTGCTCTCTCCATTGTTCCTGAGAATGGAGTCTTGGTCATTTTACCCATGAGGCATGGTTCGCATGTGTCAAATGATTCGTAATCAAGAGACTCTAAAAGTCCATCAGCATGGAGCTTCTTCATGCGTTTGACACCTATGTGACCGAGGCGGCAGTGCCACAAGTATGTGGGACTATCACTATCAATCTTACATCTTTTGGTACTTACACTATGAATATGTGTAGCATTACGCTCGAGATTCATAAAGAATAAACCATTCACCATCGGAGCATGACCATAAAACATATCTCTCATATAAATAGAACAACCATTATTCTCGGATTTAAATGAGTAGCCATCTCGAATTAAACGAGATCCTGATACAATGTTCATGCTCAAACTTGGCACAAAATAACAATTATTGAGGTTCAAAACTAATCCCGTAGGTAAATGTAGAGGTAGCGTGCCGACGGCGATCACATCGACCTTGGAACCATTCCCGACGCGCATCGTCACCTCGTCCTTCGCCAGTCTCCGTTTATTCCGCAGCTCCTTTGGTTTTGCCGGCCTTCTTGTCTGCTAAGTATTTGGGGCAGTTCCGCTTCCAGTGACCACTTTCCTTGCAATAAAAACACTCAGTCTCGGGCTTGGGTCCATTCTTTGGCTTCTTCCCGGCAGCTTGCTTGCTGGGCGCGGCAACTACCTTGCCGTCCTTCTTGAAGTTCTTTTTACCCTTGCCCTTCTTGAACTTAGTGGTTTTATTGATCATCAACACTTGATGTTCCTTTCTGACTTCTACCTCTGCTGATTTCAGCATAGCAAATACTTCAGGAATGGTCTTTTCCATCCCCTGCATATTGAAGTTCATCACAAAGCTCTTGTAGCTTGGTGGAAGCGACTGGAGGATTCTGTCAATGACCGCATCATCCGGGAGATTAACTCCCAGCTGAGTCAAGCGGTTATGCAACCCAGACATAGTGAGTATGTGCTCACTGACAGAACTGTTTTCCTCCATCTTACAGCTGAAGAATTTGTCGGAGACTTCATATCTCTCAACCCGGGCATGAGCTTGGAAAACCATTTTCAGCTCTTCGAACATCTCATATGCTCCATGTCTCTCAAAACACTTTTGGAGCCCCGGCTCTAGGCTGTAAAGCATGCCGCACTGAACGAGGGAGTAGTCATCGGAACGTGCCTGCCAAGCGTTCATAACATCTTGTTCCGCAGGGAGAACAGGTGCATCACCTAGCGGTGCTTGTAGGACATAATCTTTCTTGGCAGCTATGAGGATGATCCTCAGGTTCCGGACCCAGTCCGTATAGTTGCTGCCATCGTCTTTCAGCTTGGTTTTCTCTAGGAACGCGTTGAAGTTGAGGACTACGTTGGCCATTTGATCTACAAGACATATTGTAAAAATTTAGACTAAGTTCATGATAATTAAGTTCATCTAATCAAATTATAATGAACTCCCACTCAGATTTGACATCCCTTTGGTCATCTAAGTGTTACACGATCCGAGTCGACTAGGCCGTGTCCGATCATCACGTGAGACGGACTAGTCATCGTCGGTGAACATTCTCATGTAGATCGTATCTTCCATACGACTCGTGTTCGACCTTTCGGTCTCCGTGTTCCGAGGCCATGTCTGTACATGCTAGGCTCGTCAAGTTAACCCTAAGTGTTTTCGCTGTGTAAAACTGTCTTACACCCGTTGTATGTGAACGTAAGAATCTATCACACCCGATCATCACGTGGTGCTTCGAAACGACGAACTGTAGCAACGGTGCACAGTTAGGGGAGAACACTTCTTGAAATTTTGTAAGGGATCATCTTATTTACTACCGTCGTTCTAAGTAAACAAGATGCATAAAACATAATAAACATCACATGCAATTATATAAAGTAGTGACATGATATGTCCAATATCATATAGCTCCTTTGATCTTCATCTTCGGGGCTCCATGATCATCTTGTCACCGGCATGACACCATGATCTCCATCATCATGATCTCCATCATCGTGTCTTCATGAAGTTGTCACGCCAACGACTACTTCTACTTCTATGACTAACGCGTTTAGTAATAAAGTAAAGTAGTTTACATGGCGTTCTTTAATGACACGCAGGTCATACAAAAAATAAAGACAACTCCTATGGCTCCTGCCGGTTGTCATACTCATCGACATGCAAGTCGTGATTCCTATTACAATAGCATGAACATCTCATACATGACATATAGATCATTCATCATTCATCACAACTTTGGCCATATCATATCACAAAGCACTTGCTGCAAAAACAAGTTAGACGTCCTCTAATTATTGTTTGCAAGTTTTACGTGGCTGAAGTAGGGTTCTAGCAAGAACGTTTTCTTACCTACGTGAAACCACAACGTGATTTGTCAACTTCTATTTACCCTTCATAAGGACCCTTTTCATCGAATCCGCTTCAACTAAAGTAGGAGAGACAGACACCCGCCAGCCACCTTATGCAACTTGTGCATGTTAGTCGGTGGAACCGGTCTCACGTAAGCGTACGTGTAAGGTTGGTCCGGGCCGCTTCATCCCACAATACCGCTGAAGCAAGATAAGACTAGTAGCGGCAAGAAAGTTGACAAATCTACGCCCACAACCAATTGTGTTCTACTCGTGCAAGAAGAACTACGCATAGACCTAGCTCATGATGCCACTGTTGGGTAACGTTGCAGAAAATAAAAAATTTCCTACTCGTTTCACCAAGATCATCTAGGAGTTCATCTAGCAACGAGTGAATAGATGCATCTACATACCTTGTAGATCGCAAGCGGAAGCGTTCAAAGAACGGGGATGATGTAGTCGAACACGACGTGATTCGAATCACCGGAGATCCTAGCACCGAACGGACGGCACCTCCGCGTTCAACACACGTACGGAACAGCCACGTCTCCTCCTTCTTGATCCAGCAAGGGAGGGAGGAGAGGTTGAGGGAGATGGCACCAGCAGCAGCACGACGGCGTGGTGTTGATGGAGCTGCAGTACTCCGGCAGAGCTTCGCTAAGCAATAAGGAGGTGGAGGAGGTGTTGGGGAGGGAGAAGGAGGCAACCAAAGGCCAAGGACTCAAGGTATGAAGTCCCTCCTCTCCCCCACTATATATAGGGGTGCCAAGGGGGGGTGGCCGGCCCTAGGAGATCCAATCTCCTAGGGGGTGCGGCGGCCAAGGGGGGGTTTCCCTCCCCCCCAAGGCACCTAGGAGGTGCCTTACCCTCCTAGGACTCTTGCCCCCTTGAACCCTAGGCGCATGGGCCTATGTGGGGCTGGTGCCCTTGGCCCAAGCAGGCCAAGGCGCACCCCCTACAGCCCATGTGGCCCCCGGGGATGGGTGGCCCCACCCGGTGGGCCCCCGGGACCCCTCCGGTGGTCCCGGTACAATACCGATAACCCCGAAACTTGTCCCGATGCCCGAAACAGGACTTTCCATATATAAATCTTTACCTCCGGACCATTCCGGAACTCCTCGTGACGTCCGGGATCTCATCCGGGACTCCGAACAACATTCGGGTTACTGCATATACATATCCCTACAACCCTAGCGTAACTGAAACTTAAGTGTGTAGACCCTACGGGTTCGGGAGACATGTAGACATGACCGAGATCGCTCTCCGGTCAATAACCAACAGCGGGATCTGGATACCCATGTTGGCTCCCACATGCTCCACGATGATCTCATCGGATGAACCACGATGTTGAGGATTTAATCAACCCCGTATGCAATTCCCTTTGTCAATCGATATGTTACTTGCCCGAGATTCGATCGTCGGTATCCCAATACCTCGTTCAATCTTGTTACCGGCAAGTCACTTTACTCGTACCGTAATGCATGATCCCGTGACCAAACACTTGGTCACTTTGAGCTCATTATGATGATGCATTACTTGAGTGGGCCCAGTGATATCTCTCCGTCATACGGAGTGACAAATCCCAGTCTCGATCCATATAAAACAATAGATACTTTCGGAGATACCTGTAGTGCACCTTTATAGTCACCCAGTTACGTTGTGACGTTTGATACACCCAAAGCACTCCTACGGTATCCAGGAGTTATACGATCTCATGGTCGAAGGAAGAGATACTTTGACATTGCAAAAACTCTAGCAAATGAACTATACGATCTTGTGCTATGTTTAGGATTGGGTCTTGTCCATCACATCATTATCCTAATGATGTGATCCCGTTATCAATGACATCTAATGTCCATAGCCAGGAAACCATGACTATCTATTGATCAACGAGCTAGTCAACTAGAGGCTTACTAGGGACATGTTGGTGTCTGTTATTCACACATGTATTACGATTTCCGGATAACACAATTATAGCATGAATAAAGACAATTATCATGAACAAAGAAATATAATAATAATGCTTTTATTATTGCCTCTAGGGCATATTTCCAACACAGCCCTCTCTATGGCGCGCCCTAGGGGAGTCCTACTCCCACCGGGAGTAGGATTCCCCCTTTCCTAGTAGAACTAGGAGCCCTTCCAAGTAGTAGGAGTAGGAGGGAAGGAAAGGGAAGGGAAAAGGAGAAGGAAGGAAGGGGGCGCCCCCCTCCCTAGTCCAATTCGGACCAGCCCATGGGGAGGGGTGCGGCCACCCTTTGAGGCCTTTCTCTCCTTTCCCGTATGGCCCATTAAGGCCCAATACGAATTCCCGTAACTCCCCGGTACTCCTAAAAATACCCGAATCACTCGGAACCTTTCCGAAGTCCGAATATAGTCGTCCAATATATCGATATTTACATCTCGACCATTTCGAGACTCCTCGTCATGTCGTCGATCTCATCCAGGACTCCAAACTCCTTTGGTATATCAAAACTCATAAACTCGTAATATAACTTTCATCGATGTTGGGGAACGTTGCAGAAAATAAAAAATTTCCTACGGTTTCACCAAGATCCATCTATGAGTTCATCTAGCAACGAGTGATTGGATTGCATCTACATACCTTTGTAGATCACGCGCGGAAGCGTTCAAAGAACGGGGATGAGGAAGTCGTACTCGATGTGATCCAAATCACCGGAGATCTTAGCGCCGAACGGACGGCACCTACGCGTTCAACACACGTACGGTCAGCGTAACGTCTCCTTCTTCTTGATCCAGCAAGGGGGAAGGAGAGGTTGAGGGAGATGGCTCCAGCAGCAGCACGACGGCGTGGTGGTGATGGAGCTGCAGTACTCCGGCAGGGCTTCGCTAAGCACTATGGAGGAGGAGGATGTGTTGGAGAGGGAGAGGGAGGCACCAAAACGTGTTGTGAGAGGCCCTCCTTTCCCCACTATATATAGGGAGTCCAAGGGGGGTGCCGGCCCTAGGAGATCCAATCTCCTAGGGGGGGGTGCGGCCAAGGGAGGAATCCCTCCTCCCCAAGGCACCTAGGAGGTGCCTTCCCCCTTTGGGACTCTTCCCTTCCTTGAACCCTAGGCGCATGGGCCTCTTGGGGCTGGTGCCCTTGGCCCATATAGGCCAAGGCGCACCCCCTACAGCCCATGTGGCCCCCGGGGCAGGTGGCCCCACCCGGTGGACCCCCGGGACCCTTCCGGTGGTCCCGGTACAATACCGGTGACCCCGAAACTTGTCCCAATGCCCGAAATAGCACTTCCTATATATAATTCTTTACCTCCGGACCATTCCGGAACTCCTCGTGACATCCGGGATCTCATCAGGGACTCCGAACAACATTCGGGTTACTGCATATACATATCCCTACAACCCTAGCGTCACCGAACCTTAAGTGTGTAGACCCTACGGGTTCGGGAGACATGTAGACATGACCGAGACGACTCTCCGGCCAATAACCAACAGCGGGATCTGGATACCCATGTTGGCTCCCACATGCTCCTCGATGATCTCATCGGTTGAACCACGATGTCGAGGATTCAAGCAACCCCGCATACAATTCCCTTCGTCAATCGGTATGTTACTTGCCCGAGATCTGATCGTCGGTATCCCAATACCTCGTTCAATATCGTTACCGGCAAGTCACTTTACTCGTACCGTAATGCATGATGCCGTGACCAGACACTTGGTCACTTTGAGCTCATTATGATGATGCATTACCGAGTGGGCCCAGTGATACCTCTCCGTCATACGGAGTGAAAAATCCCAGTCTTGATCCGTGTCAACCCAACAGACACTTTCGGAGATACCCGTAGTATACCTTTATAGTCACCCAGTTATGTTGTGACATTTGGCACACCCAAAGCACTCCTACGGTATCCGGGAGTTACACGATCTAATGGTCTAAGGAAAAGATACTTGACATTGGAAAACTCTAGCAAACGAACTATACAATCTTATGCTATGTTTAGGATTGGGTCTTGTCCATCACATCATTCTCCTAATGATGTGATCTCGTTATCAATGACATCCAATGCCCATAGTCAGGAAACCATGACTATCTGTTGATCAACGAGCTAGTCAACTAGAGGCTTACTAGGGACATGTTGGTGTCTATTATTCACACATGTATTACGATTTCCGGATAACACAATTATAGCATGAATAAAGACAATTATCATGAACAAGGAAATATAATAATAATGCTTTTATTATTGCCTCTAGGGCATATTTCCAACAGTCTCCCACTTGCACTAGAGTCAATAATCTAGTTACATTGTGATGAATCGAACACCCATGGAATTCTGGTGTTGATCATGTTTTGCTCTAGGGAGAGGTTTAGTCAACGGATCTGCTACATTCAGGTCCGTATGTACTTTACAAATATCTATGTCTCCATCTTGAACATTTTCACGAATGGAGTTGAAGCGACGGTTGATGTGCCTTGTCTTCTTGTGAAACCTGGGCTCCTTGACAAGTGCAATAGCTCCAGTGTTGTCACATAAGAGTTTGATTGGCCCCGACGCATTGGGTATGACTCCTAGGTCGGTGATGAACTCCTTCACCCAAATTGCTTCATGCGCTGCCTCCGAGGCTGCCATGTACTCCGCTTCACATGTAGATCCCGCCACGACGCTCTGCTTGCAACTGCACCAGCTTACTGCCCCACCATTCAAAATATACACGTATCCGGTTTGTGACTTTGAGTCATCCAGATCTGTGTCGAAGCTAGCGTCGACGTAACCTTTTACGACGAGCTCTTCGTCACGTCCATAAACGAGAAACATTTCCTTAGTCCTTTTCAGGTACTTCAGGATATTCTTGACCGCTGTCCGGTGTTCCTTGCCTGTATTACTTTGGTACCTACCTACCAAACTTACGACAAGGTTTACATCAGGTCTGGTACACAGCATGGCATACATAATAGAACCTACGGCTGAGGCATAGGGGATGACACTCATCTCTTCTATATCTTCTGCCGTGGTCGGACATTGAGCTGAGCTCAATTTCACACCTTGCAACATAGGCAAGAACCCCTTCTTAGACTGATCCATATTGAAGTTCTTCAATATCTTATCAAGGTATGTGCTTTGTGAAAGACCTATGAGGCGTCTTGATCTATCTCTGTAGATCTTGATGCCTAATATATAAGCAGCTTCTCCAAGGTCCTTCATTGAAAAACTTTTATTCAAGTAGGCCTTAATGTTGTCCAAGAGTTCTATATCATTTCCCATCAAAAGTATGTCATCTACATATAATATGAGAAATGCTACAGAGCTCCCACTCACTTTCTTGTAAACGCAGGCTTCTCCATAAGTCTGCGTAAATCCAAACGCTTTGATCATCTCATCAAAGCGAATGTTCCAACTCCGAGATGCTTGCACCAGCCCATAAATCGAGCGTTGGAGCTTGCACACCTTGTCAGCATTCTTAGGATCGACAAAACCTTCCGGCTGCATCATATACAATTCTTCCTTAAGGAAACCATTAAGGAATGCCGTTTTGACGTCCATTTGCCATATTTCATAATCATAGAATGCGGCAATTGCTAACATGATTCGGACGGACTTTAGCTTCGCTACCGGTGAGAAAGTCTCATCGTAGTCAACCCCTTGAACTTGTCGATAACCCTTAGCGACAAGCCGAGCTTTATAGATGGTCACATTACCATCCGCGTCTGTCTTCTTCTTAAAGATCCATTTATTTTCTATGGCTCGCCGCTCAACGGGCAAGTCAGTCAAAGTCCATACTTCGTTTTCATACATGGATCCTATCTCGGATTTCATGGCTTCTAGCCATTTGTCGGAATCCGGGCCCGCCATCGCTTCTTCATAGTTCGAAGGTTCACCGTTGTCTAACAACATGATTTCCAAGACAGGGTTGCCGTACCACTCTGGTGCGGAACGTGTCCTTGTGGACCTTCGAATTTCAGTAGGAGCTTGATCAGAAGTATCTTGATCATCATCATTAACTTCCTCTCTTATCGGTGCAGGCACCTCAGAAACATTTTCTTGAGTTGCGCCATTTTCCGGTTCAAGAGGTAATACTTCATCAAGGTCTACTTTCCACCCACTTACTTCTTTCGAGAGAAACTCTTTCTCTAGAAAGGACCCATTCTTGGCAACAAAGATCTTTCCTTCGGATCTGAGGTAGAAGGTATACCCAATAGTTTCTTTAGGGTATCCTATGAAGACGCATTTTTCCGGTTTGGGTTCGAGCCTTTCAGGTTGAAGTTTCTTGACATAAGCATCGCATCCCCAAACTTTTAGAAACGACAGCTTAGGTTTCTTCCCAAACCATAATTCATACGGTGTCGTCTCAACGGATTTCGACGGAGCCCTATTTAAAGTGAATGCGACAATCTCTAAAGCATAGCCCCAAAAAGATAGCGGTAAATCGGCAAGAGACATCATAGATCGCACCATATCTAATAGAGTGCGATTATGACGTTCGGACACACCATTACGCTGAGGTGTTCCAGGCGGCGTGAGTTGTGAAACTATTCCACATTTTCTTAAGTCTGTGCCAAACTCGTGACTCAAGTATTCTCCTCCACGATCTGATCGCAGGAACTTGATTTTCCTGTCACGTTGATTCTCAACCTCACTCTAAAATTCCTTGAACTTTTCAAAGGTCTCAGACTTGTGTTTCATTAAGTAGACATACCCATATCTACTCAAGTCATCAGTGAGGGTGAGAACATAATGATAGCCACCGCGAGCCTCAACACTCATTGGACCGCACACATCAGTATGTATGATTTCCAATAAGTTGGTTGCTTGCTCCATTATACCTGAGAACGGAGTCTTGGTCATTTTACCCATGAGGCATGGTTCGCACGTGTCAAATGATTCGTAATCAAGAGACTCTAAAAGTCCATCAGCATGGAGCTTCTTCATGCATTTGACACCTATGTGACCAAGGCGGCAGTGCCACAAGTATGTGGGACTATCATTATCAATCTTACATCTTTTGGTATTCATACTATGAATATGTGTAGCATTACGCTCGAGATTCATTAAGAATAAACCATTCACCATCGAAGCATGACCATAAAACATATCTCTCATATAAATAGAACAACCATTATTCTCGGATTTAAATGAGTAGCCATCTCGTATTAAACGAGATCCTGATACAATGTTCATGCTCAAACTTGGCACTAAATAACAATTATTGAGGTTCAAAACTAATCTCGTAGGTAAATGTAGAGGTAGCGTGCCGACGGCGATCACATCGACCTTGGAACCATTCCCGACGCGCATCGTCACCTCGTCCTTCGCCAGTCTCCGCTTATTCCGCAGCTCCTGCTTTGAGTTACAAATGTGAGCAACTACACCGGTATCAAATACCCAGGAGCTACTACGAGTACTGGTAAGGTACACATCAATTACATGTATATCACATATACCTTTCGTTTTGCCGGCCTTCTTGTCCGCTAAGTATTTGGGGCAGTTCCGCTTCCAGTGACCACTTTCCTTGCAATAAAAGCACTCAGTCTCGGGCTTGGGTCCATTCTTTGGCTTCTTCCCGGCAGCTTGCTTGCCGGGCGCGGCAACTCCCTTGCCGTCCTTCTTGAAGGCTTTCTTACCCTTGCCCTTCTTGAACTTAGTGGTTTTATTCGCCATCAACACTTGATGTTCCTTTTTGACTTCTACCTCTGCTGATTTCAGCATTGCAAATACTTCAGGAATGGTCTTTTCCATCCCCTGCATATTGAAGTTCATCACAAAGCTCTTGTAGCTCGGTGGAAGCAACTGAAGGATTCTGTCAATGACCGCGTCATCCGGGAGATTAACTCCCAGCTGAGTCAAGCGGTTATGCAACCCAGACATACTGAGTATGTGCTCACTGACAGAACTGTTTTCCTCCATCTTACAGCTGAAGAACTTGTCGGAGACTTCATATCTCTCGACCCGGGCATGAGCTTGGAAAACCATTTTCAGCTCTTCGAACATCTCATATGCTCCGTGTCTCTCAAAACGCTTTTGGAGCCCCGGCTCTAAGATGTAAAGCATGCCGCACTGAACGAGGGAGTAGTCATCGGTACGTGCCTGCCAAGCGTTCATAATGTCTTGTTCTGCAAGGAGAACAGGTGCGTCACCTAGCGGTGCTTGTAGGATATAATCTTTCTTGGCAGCTATGAGGATGATCCTCAGGTTCCGGACCCAGACCGTGTAGTTGCTGCCATCGTCTTTTAGCTTGGTTTTCTCTCGGAACGCGTTGAAGTTGAGGACTACGTTGGCCATTTGATCTACAAGACATATTGTAAATATTTTAGACTAAGTTCATGATAATTAAGTTCATCTAATCAAATTATTCAATGAACTCCCACTTAGATAGACATCCCTCCTGTAATCTAAGTATAACATGATCCGAGTTAACTAGGCCGTGTCCGATCATCACGTGAGACGGACTAGTCAACGTCGGTGAACATATTCATGTTGATCGTATCTTCTATACGACTCATGCTCGACCTTTCGGTCTTCTGTGTTCCGAGGCCATGTCTGTACATGCTAGGCTCGTCAAGTCAACCTAAGTGTTTGCATGTGTAAATCTGTCTTACACCCGTTGTATGTGAACGTTGGAATCTATCATACCCGATCATCACGTGGTGCTTCGAAACAACGAACTGTCGCAACGGTGCATAGTTAGGGGGAACACTTTCTTGAAATTATTATGAGGGATCATCTTATTTACTACCGTCGTTCTAAGCAAACAAGATGCAAAAACATGATAAACATCACATGCAATCAAATAATAATAGTGACATGATATGGCCAATATCACATAGCTCCTTTGATCTCCATCTTGGAGCTCCATGATCATCTTGTCACCGGCATGACACCATGATCTCCATCATCATGATCTCCATCATCGTGTCTCCATGAAGTTGCTCGCCAACTATTACTTCTACTACTATGGCTAACGCGTTTAGCAATAAAGTAAAGTAATTTACATGGTGTTTCTCAATGACATGCAGGTCATACAAAAAATAAAGACAACTCCTATGGCTCCTGCCGGTTGTCATACTCATCGACATGCAAGTCGTGATTCCTATTACAATAGCATGAACATCTCATACATCACATATATATCATTCATCATTCATCACAACTTTGGCCATATCACATCACAGAACACTTGCTGCAAAAACAAGTTAGACGTCCTCTAATTGTTGTTGCAAGTTTTACGTGGCTGAAATAGGGTTCTAGCAAGAACGTTTTCTTACCTACGTGATAGCCACAACGTGATTTGTCAACTTCTATTTACCCTTCATAAGGACCCTTTTCATCGAATCCGCTCCAACTAAAGTGGGAGAGACAGACATCCGCCAGCCACCTTATGCAACTTGTGCATGTTAGTCGGTGGAACCGGTCTCACGTAAGCATACTGTAAGGTTGGTCCGGGCCGCTTCATCCCACAATACCGTTGAAGCAAGATAAGATTAGTAGCGGCAAGAAAGTTGACAACATCAACGCCCACAACAAATTGTGTTCTACTCGTGCAAGAGAACTACGCATAGAACTAGCTCTGATACCACTGTTGGGGAACGTTGCAGAAAACAAAAAAATTCCTACGGTTTCACCAAGATCCATCTATGAGTTCATCTAGCAACTAGTGATTGGATTGCATCTACATACCTTTGTAGATCACGCGCGGAAGCGTTCAAAGAACGGGGATGAGGAAGTCGTACTCGACGTGATCCAAATCACCGGAGATCCTAGCGCCGAACGGACGGCACCTCCGCGTTCAACACACGTACGGTCAGCGTAACATCTCCTTCTTCTTGATCCAGCAAGGGGGAAGGAGAGGTTGAGGGAGATGGCTCCAGCAGCAGCACGACGGCGTGGTGGTGATGGAGCTGTAGTACTCCGGCAGGGCTTCGCTAAGCACTATGGAGGAGGAGGATGTGTTGGAGAGGGAGAGGGAGGCACCAAAACGTGTTGTGAGAGGCCCTCCTTTCCCCACTATATATAGGGAGTCCAAGGGGGGGGGCGGCCCTAGGAGATCCAATCTCCTAGGGGGGTGCGGCCAAGGGAGGAATCCCTCCTCCCCAAGGCACCTAGGAGGTGCCTTCCCCCTTTGGGACTCTTCCCTTCCTTGAACCCTAGGCGCATGGGCCTCTTGGGGCTGGTTCCCTTGGCCCATATAGGCCAAGGCGCACCCCCTACAGCCCATGTGGCCCCCCGGGGCAGGTGGCCCCACCTGGTGGACCCCCGGGACCCTTCCGGTGGTCCCGGTACAATACTGGTGACCCCGAAACTTGTCCCAATGCCCGAAATAGCACTTCCTATATATAATTCTTTACCTCCGGACCATTCCGGAACTCCTCGTGACATCCGGGATCTCATCAGGGACTCCGAACAACATTCGGGTTACTGCATATACATATCCCTACAACCCTAGCGTCACCGAACCTTAAGTGTGTAGACCCTACGGGTTCGGGAGACATGTAGACATGACCGAGACGACTCTCCGGCCAATAACCAACAGCGGGATCTGGATACCCATGTTGGCTCCCACATGCTCCTCGATGATCTCATCGGTTGAACCACGATGTCGAGGATTCAAGCAACCCCGCATACAATTCCCTTCGTCAATCGGTATGTTACTTCCCGAGATCCGATCGTCGGTATCCCAATACCTCGTTCAATCTCGTTACCGGCAAGTCACTTTACTCGTACCATAATGCATGATCCCGTGACCAGACACTTGGTCACTTTGAGCTCATTATGATGATGCATTATCGAGTGGGCCCAGTGATACCTCTCCATCATACGGAGTGACAAATCCCAGTCCTGATCCGTGTCAACCCAACAGACACTTTCGGAGATACCCATAGTATACCTTTATAGTCACCCAGTTATGTTGTGACGTTTGGCACACCCAAAGCACTCCTACGGTATCCGGGAGTTACACGATCTCATGGTCTAAGGAAAAGATACTTGACATTGGAAAACTCTAGCAAACGAACTATACGATCTTATGCTATGTTTAGGATTGGGTCTTGTCCATCACATCATGCTCCTAATGATGTGATCTCGTTATCAATGACATCCAATGCCCATAGTCAGGAAACCATGACTATCTGTTGATCAACGAGCTAGTCAACTAGAGGCTTACTAGGGACATGTTGGTGTCTATTATTCACACATGTATTACGATTTCCGGATAACACAATTATAGCATGAATAAAGACAATTATCATGAACAAGGAAATATAATAATAATGCTTTTATTATTGCCTCTAGGGCATATTTCCAACAATCGAAACCTTAAGCGTGCAGACCCTACGGGTTCGAGAACAATGTAGACATGACCGAGACATGTCTCTGGTCAATAACCAATAGCGGAACCTGGATGCTCATATTGGCTCCCACATATTCTACGAAGATCTTTATCGGTCAGACCGCATAACAACATACGTTGTTCCCTTTGTCATCGGTATGTTACTTGTCCAAGATTCAATCGTCGGTATCTCAATACCTAGTTCAATCTCGTTACCGGCAAGTCTCTTTATTTGTTCCGTAATACATTATTCCGCAACTAACTCATTAGTTGCAATGCTTGCAAGGCTTAAGTGATGTGCATTACCAAGAGGGCCCAGAGATACCTCTCCGACAATCGGAGTGACAAATCCTAATCTCGAAATACGCCAACCCAACAAGTACCTTCGGAGACACCTGTAGAGCACCTTTATAATCACCCAGTTACGTTGTGACGTTTGGTAGCACACAAAGTGTTCCTCTGGTAAACGGGAGTTGCATAATCTCATAGTCATAGGAACATGTATAAGTCATGAAGAAAGCAATGGCAACAAACTAAATGATCAAGTGCTATGCTAACGAAATGGGTCGAGTCAATCACATCATTCTCCTAATGATGTGATCCCGTTAATCAAATGACAACTCATGTCTATGGTTAGGAAACATAACATCTTTGATCAACGAGCTAGTCAAGTAGAGGCATACTAGTGAGACTCTGTTTGTCTATGTATTCACACATGTATTATGTTTCCGGTTAATACAATTCTAGCATGAATAATAAACATTTATCATGATATAAGGAAATAAATAATAACTTTATTATTGCCTCTAGGGCATATTTCCTTCAGTCTCCCACTTGCACTAGAGTCAATAATCTAGTTCACATCACCATGTGATTTAATACCAATAGTTCACATCACCATGTGATTAACACCCATAGTTCACATCGACACGTGACCAACACCCAAAGGGTTTACTAGAGTCAATAATCTAGTTCACATCGCTATGTGATTAACACCCAAAGAGTACTAAGGTGTGATCATGTTTTGCTTGTGAGAGAAGTTTAGTCAACGGGTCTACCATATTCAGATCCGTACGTATTTTGCAAATTTCTATGTCAACAATGCTCTGCACGGAGCTACTCTAGCTAATTGCTCCCACTTTCAATATGTATCCATACTGAGACTTAGAGTCATCTGGATTAGTGTCAAAACTTGCATCAACGTAACCCTTTACGACGAACCTTTTGTCACCTCCATAATCGAGAAACATATCCTTATTCCACTAAGAATAATTTTGACCAATGTCCAGTGATCTATTCCTAGATCACTATTGTACTCCCTTGCCAAACAGGGCAGGGTATACAATAGGTCTGGTACACAGCATGGCATACTTTATAGAACCTATGGCTGAGGCATAGGGAATGACTTTCATTCTCTCTCTATCTTCTGCCGTGGTCGGGCTTTGAGTCTTACTCAATTTCACACCTTGTAACATAGGCAAGAACTCTTTCTTTGACTGTTTCATTTTGAACTACTTCAAAAACTTGTCAAGGTATGTACTCACTGAAAACTTATCAAGCGTTTTGATCTATCTCTATAGATCTTGATGCTCAATATGTAAGCAGCTTCACTGAGGTCTTTCTTTGAAAAAACTCCTTTCAAACATTCCTTTATTCTTTGCAGAATAATTCTACATCATCTCCGATCAACAATATGTCATACATATACTTATCAGAAATGCTGTAGTGCTCCCACTCACTTTCTTGTAAATACAGGCTTCACCGCAAGTCTGTATAAAACTATATGATTTGATTAACTTATCAAAACGTATATTCCAACTCCGAGATGCTTGCACCGGTCCATAGATGGATCGCTGGAGCTTGCATATTTTGTTAGTACCTTTAGGATTGACAAAACCTTCTAGTTGCATCATATACAACTCTTCTTTAATAAATCCATTAAGGAATGCAGTTTTGTTTATCCATTTGCCAGATTTCATAAAATGCGGTAATTGCTAACATGATTCGAACAGACTTAAGCATAGATACGAGTGAGAAACTCTCATCATAGTCAACACCTTGAACTTGTCGAAAACCTTTTGCGACAATTATAGTTTTGTAGATAGTAACACTACTACCAGCATCCGTCTTCCTCTTGAAGATCCATTTAATCTCAATGACTCGCCGATCATTGGGCAAGTCAATCAAAGTCCATAATTTGTTCTCATACATGGATCTCATCTCAGATTTCATGGCCTCAAACCATTTCGCGGAATCTGGGCTCATCATCGCTTCCTCATAGTTCGCAAGTTTGTCATGGTCTAGTAACATGACTTCCAGAACAGGATTATCGTACCAATCTGGTGCAGATCTCACTCTGGTTTACCTACGAGGTTCGGTAGTAACTTGATATGAAGTTACATGATCATCATCATTAGCTTCCTCACCAATTGGTGTAGTAGTCACAGGAACAGATTTTTGTGATGAACTACTTTCCAATAAGGGAGCAGGTACAGTTACCTCATCAAGTTCTACTTTCCTCCCACTCACTTCTTTTGAGAGAAACTCCTTCTCTAAAAAGGATCCATTCTCAGCAATGAATATATTGCCTTCGGATCTGTGATACAAGGTGTACCCAGCAGTTTCTTTTGGGTATCCTATGAAGATTTACTTCTCCGATTTGGGTTCGAGCTTATCATGTTGAAACTTTTTCACATAAGCATCGCAGTCCCAAACTTTAAGAAACGATAACTTAGGTTTCTCGCCAAACCACAGTTCATACGGCGTCGTCTCAACGGATTTAGATGGTGCCCTATTTAACGTGAATGTAGCTGTCTCTAATGCATAACCCCAAAACGATAATGGTAATTGGTAAGAGACATCATAGATCGCACCATATCTAATAAAGCACGGTTACGACGTTCGGACACACCATTACACTGTGGTGTTCCAGGTGGCGTGAGTAGTGAAACTATTTCACATTGTTTTAAATGGAGGCCAAACTTGTAAATCAAATATTTTACTTCTACGATCATATCGTAGAAACTTTTATTTTTGTTACGATGATTCTCCACTTCACTCTGAAATTCTTTGAACTTTTCAAATATTTCAGACTTGTGTTTCATCAAGTAGATATACTCATATATGCTCAAATCATCTGTGAAGACCAGAAAATAATGATACCTGCCGCGAGCCTCAATATTCATCGGACCACATACATCAGTATGTATGATTTCCAACAAATCTGTTGCTCGCTCCATTGTTTCGGAGAACGGAGTCTTAGTCATCTTGCCCATGAGGCATGGTTCGTAAGCATCAACTGATTCATAATCAAGTGATTCCAAAAACCCATCGGCATGGATTTTCTTCATGTGCTTTACACTAATATGACCTAAACGGCAGTGCCACAAATAAGTTGCACTATCATTATTAACTTTGCATCTTTTGGCTTCAATATTATGAAAATGTGTATTACTACGATCGAGATCCAACAAACCATTTTCATTGGGTGTATGACCATAGAAGGTTTTATTCATGTAAACAAAACAACAATTATTCTCTGACTTACATGAATAACCGTATTGCAATAAACATGATCCAATCATATTTATGCTTAATGCAAACACCAAATAACATTTATTTATGTTCAACACTAATCCCGAAAGTATAGGGAGTGTGCGATGATGATCATATCAATCTTGGAACCACTTCCAACACAAATCATCACTTCACCCTTAACTAGTCTCTGTTTATTTTGCAACTCCCATTTCGAGTTACTACTCTTAGCAACTGAACCAGTATCAAATACCGAGGGGTTTCTATAAACACTAGTAAAGTACACATCAATAACATGTATATCAAATATAGCATTGTTCAGTTTGCCATCCTTCTTATCCGCCAAATACTTGGGGTAGTTCCGCTTGCAGTGACCAGTCCCTTTGCAGTAGAAGCACTTAGTCTCAGGCTTAGGTACAGACTTGGGCTTCTTCAATTGAGTAGCAACTTGCTTGCCGTTCTTCTTGAAGTTCCCCTTCTTCCCTTTGTCCCTTTACTTGAAACTAGTGGTTTTGTTTACCATCAACACTTGATGCTTTTCTTGATTTCTACCTTCGTTGATTTCAGCATCATGAAGAGCTTGGGAATCGTTTCCGTTATCCCTTGCATATTATAGTTCATCACGAAGTTCTACTAACTTGGTGATGGTGACTAGAGAATTCTGTCAATCACTATTTTATCTGGAAGATTAACTCCCACTTGATTCAATCGATTGTAGTACCCAGACAATCTGAGCACATGCTCACTGCTTGATCTATTCTCCTCCATCTTTTAGCTATAGAACTTGTTGGAGACTTCATATCTCTCAACTCGGGTATTTACTTGAAATATTAACTTCAACTCCTGGAACATCTCATATGGTCCATGACGTTCAAAACGTCTTTGAAGTCCCGATTCTAAGCCGTTTAAGCATGGTGCACTAAACTATCAAGTAGTCATCATATTGAGCTAGCCAAACGTTCATAACATCTGCATCTGCTCCTGCAATAGGTTTCTCACCTAGCGGTGCATCAAGGACATAATTCTTCTGTGCAGCAATGAGGATAAACCTGAGATCACGGATCCAATCCGCATCATTGCTACTAACATCTTTCAACTTAGTTTTCTCTAGGAACATATCAAAAATAAAACAGGGGAGCTAAACGCGAGCTATTGATCTACAACATAGATATGCTAATACTACCAGGACTAAGTTCATGATAAATTTAACTTCAATTAATCATATTACTTAAGAACTTCCACTTAGAAAGACATCCCTCTAATCTTCTAAGTGATCACATGATCCAAATCAACTAAACCATAACCGATCATCACGTGAAATGGAGTAGTTTTCAATGGTGAACATCACTATGTTGATCATATCTACTATATGATTCACGCTCGACCTTTCGGTCTCAGTGTTCCGAGGCCATATCTGCATATGCTAGGCTCGTCAAGTTTAACCTGAGTATTCTGCGTGTGCAAAACTGGCTTGCACCCGTTGTAGATGGACGTAGAGCTTATCACACCTGATCATCACGTGGTGTCTGGGCACGACGAACTTTGGCAATGGTGCATACTCAGGGAGAACACTTTTTATCTTGAAATTTAGTGAGAGATCATCTTATAATGCAACCGCCAATTAAAGCAAGATAAGATTCATAAAAGATAAACATCACATGCAATCAAAATATGTGACATGATATGGCCATCATCATCTTGTGCCTTTGATCTCCATCTCCAAAACATCGTCATGATTTCCATCGTCGCCGGCATGACACCATGATCTCCATCATCTTGATCTATATCAATGTGTCGTCACATGGTCGTTTCGCCAACTATTGCTCTTGCAACTATTGCTATCGCATAGCAATAATTGTAAAGCAATTATTTGGCGCTTGCATCTTATGCAATAAAGAGACAACCATAAGGCTTCTGCCAGTTGCCGATAACTTCAACAAAACATGATCATCTTATATAACAACTTATATCTCATCACGTCTTGACCATATCACACCACAACATGCCCTGCAAAAACAAGTTAGACGTCCTCTACTTTGTTGTTGCAAGTTTTACGTGGCTACTACGGGCTGAGCAAGAACCGTTCTTACCTACGCATCAAAACCACAACGATAGTTTGTCAAGTTGGTGCTGTTTTAACCTTCGCAAGGACCAGGCGTAGCCACACTCGGTTCAACTAAAGTTGGAGAAACTGACACCCGCCAGCCACCTGTGTGCAAAGCACGTCGGTAGAACCAGTCTCGCGTAAGCGTACGCGTAATGTCGGTCCGGGCCGCTTCAACCAACAATACCGCCGAACCAAAGTATGACATGCTGGTAAGCAGTATGACTTATATCACCCACAACTCACTTGTGTTCTACTCGTGCACAACATCAACGCATAAAACCTGGCTTTGATACCACTGTTGGGGAACATAGTAATTTCAAAAATTTCCTACGCACACGCAAGATCATGGTGATGCATAGCAACGAGAGGGGAGAGTGTGTCCACGTACCCTCGTAGACCGAAAGCGGAAGCGTTAACACAACGCGGTTGATGTAGTTGTACGTCTTCACGATCTGACCGATCAAGTACCGAACGCACGGCACCTCCGAGTTCTACACACGTTCAGCCCGATGACGTCCCTCGAACTCCGATCCAGCCGAGTGTTGAGGGAGAGTTTAGTCAGCACGATGACATAGTGACGATGATGATGTTCTACCGACGCAGGGCTTCGACTAAGCACTGCTACGATATGATTGAGGTGGATTATGGTGGAGGGGGCACCGCACACGGCTAAGAGATCCAAGGGATCAATTTTTGAGTCTATGGGGTGCCCCTGCCCCCGTATATAAAGGAGTGGAGGAGGGGGAGGGCCGGCCCTCTCTATGGCGCGCCCTAGGGGAGTCCTACTCCCACCGGGAGTAGGATTCCCCCTTTCCTAGTAGAACTAGGAGCCCTTCCAAGTAGTAGGAGTAGGAGGGAAGGAAAGGGAAGGGAAAAGGAGAAGGAAGGAAGGGGCGCCCCCCTCCCTAGTCCAATTAGGACCAGCCCATGGGGAGGGGTGCGGCCACCCTTTGAGTCCTTTCTCTCCTTTCCCGTATGGCCCATTAAGGCCCAATACGAATTCCCGTAACTCCCCGGTACTCCCGAAAATACCCGAATCACTCGGAACCTTTCCGATCCGAATATAGTCGTCCAATATATCGATCTTTACGTCTCGACCATTTCGAGACTCCTCGTCATGTCCCCGATCTCATCCGGGACTCCGAACTCCTTCGGTACATCAAAACTCATAAACTCATAATATAACTGTCATCGAAACCTTAAGCGTGCGGACCCTACGGGTTCGAGAACAATGTAGACATGACCGAGACATGTCTCCGGTCAATAACCAATAGCGGAACCTGGATGCTCATATTGGCTCCCACATATTCTATGAAGATCTTTATCGGTCAGACCGCATAACAACATACGTTGTTCCCTTTGTCATCGGTATGTTACTTGCCTGAGATTCGATCGTCGGTATCTCAATACCTAGTTCAATCTCGTTACCGGCAAGTCTCTTTACTCGTTCCGTAATACATCATTCCGCAACTAACTCATTAGTTGCAATGCTTGCAAGGCTTAAGTGATGTGCATTACCGAGAGGGCCCAGAGATACCTCTCCGACAATCGGAGTGACAAATCCTAATCTCGAAATACGCCAACCGAACAAGTACCTTCGGAGACACCTGTAGAGCACCTTTATAATCACCCAGTTACGTTGTGACGTTTGGTAGCACACAAAGTGTTCCTCTGGTAAACGGGAGTTGCATAATCTCATAGTCATAGGAACATGTATAAGTCATGAAGAAAGTAATAGCAACAAACTAAACGATCAAGTGCTATGCTAACGGAATGGGTCAAGTCAATCACATCATTCTCCTAATGATGTGATCCCGTTAATCAAATGACAACTCATGTCTATGGTTAGGAAACATAACCATCTTTGATCAACGAGCTAGTCAAGTAGAGGCATACTAGTGACACTCTGTTTGTCTATGTATTCACACATGTATTATGTTTCTGGTTAATACAATTCTAGCATGAATAATAAACATTGATCATGATATAAGGAAATAAATAATAACTTTATTATTGCCTCTAGGGCATATTTCCTTCATCATCCACATGCATAGATCACATTACAATATCGATACAATAATTGTGAGTATTAGTGAAGCAATCATAGTATAAGAAGTGCATGGCAACAAACTGTTTCACCTGTATTTAAATATATAGCATATTATAATTTTGGTGCCATAATGATATATGCACCATACCATCTCCCTTTCATTCTACTTTTACATAGTACATATTGAGAGAGAGAGAGAGAGAGAGAGTAAAAATAAAATCTAAAGCTGACACATGGTTTTGTTGTGTACCATTACAGATGGTCATAGTGAAGACCTTCCACCCAAAAAATATCTCATGGAATAAAATCCTAACAACCACAAGATACATTATTAACTATTCATGTATATACGTAGATGAAGATTACCAATCAAGTGTGTATGAGTTCACCAGCTTTCTCTCGAGTACCTACCATCAGCAAAAGACGATGCAAGAAGAGAGCAATGCACCCCGGCAAAGGAAAAAAAAGGTTGGAGACCAATGCTACCTTGAGACTATGGGAGTAGGAGACGTCCAGGAACAAATGCTTCGGTTGATGTGTCGACCATGTACACATGCCTCGCCTCCTGCTTAGCATCACAACGTTCTTTGATTGCATCCTGAAGTCCTCGGGGCCAAGGCGCAGCCTTGCGGGGCTCGGG
The DNA here is from genome assembly GCF_002162155.2 of Triticum dicoccoides. Lineage (NCBI taxonomy): Eukaryota > Viridiplantae > Streptophyta > Magnoliopsida > Poales > Poaceae > Triticum > Triticum dicoccoides. The sequence goes on along the minus strand of NC_041392.1, from coordinate 122,653,852 downwards.
AGGCCGCCGACACCGCTCCTGGGGAGTGGCGGGCCGGTCTAACGTGGGTTCAGCTCGGTTCTCATGGCGGCTGTCCACGACGTCCCTTTCTCGGCTGGTGTCGGTGTCAAAACCGGCGGATCTCGGGTAGCGGGTCCCGAACTATGCGTCTAGGCGGATGGTAACAGGAGACAGTGGAGACGATGTTTTACCCAGGTTCGGGCCCTCTTGATGGAGGTAAAACCCTACGTCCTGCTTGATTAATATTGATGATATGGGTAGTACAAGAGTAGATCTACCACGAGATCAGAGAGGCTAAACTCTAGAAGCTAGCCTATGGTATGATTGTTGTTCGTCCTACGGAATAAAACCCTCCGGTTTATATAGACACCAGAGAGGGCTAGGGTTACACAGAGTCGGTTACAATGGTAGGAGATCTGCATATCCGTATCGCCAAGCTTGCCTTCCACGGCAAGGAAAGTCCCTTCCGGACACGGGACGAAGTCTTCAATCTTGTATCTTCATAGCCCAGGAGTCCGGCCGAAGGTATAGTCCGGCTATCCGGACACCCCCTAATCCAAAACTCCCTCAGTAGCCCCCGAACCAGGCTTCAATGACGACGAGTCCGGCGCGCAGATTGTCTTCGGCATTGCAAGGTGGGTTCTCCAAATTCCGTGTACCTGTTGAAATGTCCGGTTTCTTGTAGCGCTCCTTGGCTTCTACGCCCAATAATGGTCGTCTTCCACGTGTCAAACGAATACGAAAAGTCAGGGTGTTTTTTTATTTACACCCCTAGTCGCGTGAATGAGCCGCCTATTTAAGGGGACGAGGATTTAGATCCAAACCACACCTTCTCCCCTCCGCGAGTATTCATCAGAGCGTATCCGACAGAGGTCCATTCTATCATGGTCGGCCGCCGCAGCTCCTCCTCTCGCCCTTCCAGCCCTTAGCCTGGAGATTGGAAGAGGTGCTCCATCCCGCACAGCGAGCTAGCGACGCTCCAGACCAAGGGATTT
>NC_041392.1:122642732-122652426 GCF_002162155.2 Triticum dicoccoides | reverse complement strand
CTATATGGTCCCGGTTCGAGCCGGACTTGCCACCTATAATGGCGGAGAGCAAGCGGAGAGCGCCCCCAATCCCTCCAAAGGAGAGCGGGTATGCCTTGTCCCTTACATAATAAGAGGGCTCGGATTTCTGATTCATCTGTTTCTATGGGGGCTCCTGGAGTTCTATGGCCTCCAGCTGCACAACCTCACGCCTGCCTCCATATTGCATATCGCGGGCTTCGTAGCCCTTTGCGAGCTGTTTTTGGGCTGCGAGGCTCATTTCGCGCTGTGGAAAAGGCTATTCTGCCTTGTGCCCCGTTCTAAGAAGGGGTCAATATATCAAGTGGGCGGAGCCGAAGTGTGGCGCATTGCCGGGACCGGATATCTATCCGGAACCCTAAAGAAGGCGTCCGAAGACTGGCCTTCAGAATGGTTTTATATAGAGGACATCCCGCTGCCGGATCCTGTCCGGATCGGCCTCCCTGAGTTTGACAGTGCTCCCCTAAAGAAGCGCCTCAGCTAGCGTCCACAGAGCCCTCAGAGGGAAAGCGACAAGGACGTTCTTTACCTAATGGGCCGGATAAGATTGTTAGCTCATTCCGGACTTACCATGATCGGGGTCATGGCCGCATGCATCATGCGGGGGGTGCAGCCGCTTCAGTATAGAGGCCGCCCCATGTGGGACTTCAACGGGGAGGACAATGCCACCCGCCACGGCCGTAAGGGGACGGATTCGGCTGCCGCTCTAATAAAGATCTTGTCCACTTTGTACAAGGGAGAAGAGGAGGAATTTCTCCGCGTCAACCCTCAGGGTGGATTTTCTATGTACAATCCCCCAAGTTGGGTAAGCGGACACTTTTACTTGCCCATCCGTTTTGTATTCCCATTGTTAAATATTCAGTCTAACGACTTCAACGCAGGAACTGCGCCAGGCTGTTAAAGAAATAAACAGCCCTCCTCCACAACCCGAGGATCCGGGATGGTTCCTCGATCCAGCCTCTCAAGAGGATCCGGACTTATCTGTGGACCTGATTGATGGGGTGTTTCATCAATTGAGCAAGGACAACGCCTTGGTGGCCATTACGGCCGATTACCCAGGGCTACTCCCAGCCTCACAGGTAACTGAGACCGAAGTCCCAGCACTTTGAAAAGAGATCTATCCTCGCGTGTTTTTGATTGCCATATGACAACCGTGTTTTGCAGGGGAGGTCCTTGAGACGGGAGGCCGAGCCTGTGGCGACTAGCCAATGAGGGGCGGCAAGGCCCCACGGGCTGAAAAGAAGTGCGGTCCGGACTGAGACGCCGGTGCAAAGGTATAGCGCGCCATCTTATTCCCAGGTGTTATTCCTTGAAGGCATACTAACGCTCGTGCTCTCTTCAAGATGAAGAGACCTTGTCGGACTATATCCGGAGAGGTTGCCAATCACGCCTCCACCAGCCAGGCTCCTGGTTCGGACGCGGAGGCGAACACGAGGCGCGCACCGGACGCTCCTCCGATAGAGGATGCGGACAGGCTGTCTACCACCAATTCCGAGGTGGAGAGTGCCATGAACCACAAGCGTCGTCGGACAGTTCTTCGCGACACTTGTTTCTCCCAAGAGGCATTGGATGCCTTCAATTCAAGAGATGCGTACCTACGTGCCGCTCAAAATGGTCTAGCCAGAGCCACGGAGCAATATGTAAAAGACATACGGGTAAGAAAAATTTGGTAATTATATATATACCAGTAGCCCCCGAGACTTGAAACAGTTAGAATAACTGATTTAAGGATCATTTGTTATGCAGGTTCTTACAGAAAAGAATACCCTACTGTCCCAGGAGCTGGAAGAGTGCAAAGCCCAACTTGAGGCCGCACTAGCCGCGGCAGGGGAGCCCAAGGAGACCCCCTCTGGTAATATACACTTCGAAAGATAAGTATTTTGCGAAGTGCGACGTGGGTGCAAATCTGACAAATGAAATTGCAGATGGCGCCGGATTAAATTCGGAAGAGCAACAACTCCAACGCCAGCTAAACGCTGGTGAGAGCGTGCTGACAAAGGTGAGGCAGGAGAAGAACGATCTCCAAGATGCCAACACCAAGTTGGGCGTTGAACTGAAGGATGTTCGTGCCCAGCTCTTGGACTCTGTGAAGGAGAATCAGCGGCTTCGACGCGGAATATATAGTAAGTGCTTAAACGAACTTTGAAAAAAGAGTTCGGCGAGGAAGTCGACTAACAGAGTAATGTTTGTAGGTATGCTAACAGGTCGTCCTGCAGAGGAAATGCCCGGTTCTACGGGTGACCTTCTTCCCGAGCTCGCACAACTACACGAGCGAGTTCGGCAGGTGATGCAAAGCATCGCCCAGGCCTTGTGGCCATCCGTCTCCATGCCCGAAGGCCTTGGAGAGCTTGTCGAGAAGCTGAAGGGAGCGCGGCGGCGCTTCCGATTGTGGAAGATGGTTGCCTGCCGTCAAGGCGCCAGGGAGGCCTGGGCCATGGTGAAGACGCGGTACACGAAGGCTGACCCAAACCACATGGCCGAGGTCGGACCCGTGGGGCCCGATGGGAAGGAGATCCCTGTGAGCTTAGTATACGGCCAAGTAGAATTGGCCGCAAAGTATTCCCAATAGGACTGTAAACTAGACAGCCTGTTAGATGGTATTGAAGAGGAATACAATCAGTCAGATTGACTATGTAATTATAATTGACATGTGTAATGCCTTCTAGCCGGATTGTAGATCGTTTTTCATGGCCGACCTTTTCGCTTCAACCTCGGGACCTGACGGTCCGGAGTGTGTCCGAATACCTTCGCGGTTATATAAGAACCGGGGTATGCATGGAGACCAGGCGTAGGGGTCATTAGTGCTTGAACAGACAAGTGCCCAACTAGTTATGTTATATTACATGGTTAGTAAGAAACATCTTCCAGGGAGAATAGTTCCGTTAGGGGTTCCTTTCCCTGGGAGGCATGCCGTAAAGTGCATGTCCATTCTGTGGAAAGAGACGCAGGAAAAACATCTGGGGGCGTATAGATAAATAAGTGAAAAAGGATCATCTTTAGTTCACCGACCGAATATTTCCTTAAGAACGCTAGCTTTTGGCTTCACCCAGTCTGAGGTACACATCCGGCTGACCCGGCAGTAACAATCGCAGAGGTGCTCCCTTTACCACCTAGCCGGACAATCGGGAACGTAGGGGTAAGCACAGGAGCCAGGCAACCCAGCTTGGCCAAAACTTAAGTCATATCGATGCATATAATGGTGAATAAAAGGTACATGTGGAAGTGTGACACATGTGTTGGGCATGAAGAACTGTATAAATAAGCTTCTGTTTAATGAAGCCCCCAGGTTTAATGAGCGCGGATAGCGCATCACTGTATGAGCCTTTAAAGGCTATAAGAGAGAGAGAGGAGAAGGAGAGAAATGTAAGACAGAAAGTATATAAAAATGGACAGAGGAAGGAGACGAACACAGAGTCCGGCGCTAGGCGTAGAATCTTCGGAGACGGGCCGCGTTCCATGGGTTCGGCTCGAGTCAGTTATCCGATGCATCTTGCAGGCGGTACGCTCCACCAGTCAGGACTTGGTCAATTATGAAGGGACCTTCCCACTTGGACTTGAGTTTGTCCTTTTTCTTATTCGGCGGGCGTAGAACTAATTTGCCAACGTTGTAATTTTTGGCCCGTACTTCTCTGCTTTGGCATCTTCGAGCCTGTTGTTGATAAAATGCGGAATGGGCTTTTGCCACATCACGCTCTTCCTCCAAGGCGTCCAAACTGTCCTGTCGATCGAGCTCGGCTTCTCTTTCTTCGTACATGCGCACTCGAGGTGAGTCATGAATTATGTCGCAGGGCAAAACTGCCTCTGCGCCGTACACCATGAAGAATGGTGTGTATCCGGTGGTGCGATTCGGCATGGTCCGCAACCCCCAGAGTACGGAGTCGACCTGACCGTTAGTTTGTGGGTGATAGACGGAAGCATAATCGAGCTTGATGGCCATGTTTTTCCACCAGAGTTTTACCTCGTCGGCCGTAAAGTTCATGCCCTTATCAGTGATGATGCTGTGGGGGACGCTGTAACGGTGTACAACCCAGATATAAAGTCTATCACCGGTCCGGATTCGTCCGTCTTAACAGGCTTGGCTTCTATCCATTTGGTGAACTTATCCACCATGACCAGTAAGTATTTTTTCTTGTGGGTTCCGCCTTTAAGGGGTCCAACCATGTCAAGCCCCCAGACCGTGAAGGGCCAAGTGATGGGGATAGTTTGGAGGGCGGTGGGTGGCATATGGCTTTGGTTTGCAAAAAGCTGGCAACCGACGCATCGTTGGACTAAGTCCTGGGCGTCTGCCCGGGCCGTCGGCCAATAAAAGCCTGTACGGAAGGCCTTGCTTACAAGGGACCGAGCTGCAGCGTGATAACCACCGAGTCTGGCATGAATTTTAGCCAGGAGGTTCCGCCCTTCCTCTTCGGAGATGCACCTTTGAAGGACTCCGGTAGCGCTTTTCTTATAAAGCTCTCCCTCGTGGACTTTATAGGCTTTAGATCGCCGCACTATGCAGCGTGCCTTATTTTGGTCCTCGGGGAGTTCCTGCCTAGTAAGGTAGGCGAGGAATGGTTCTGTCCACGGGGTGATGATGGCCATTATTACGTGGGCTGAAGGTGTTATTTCATTGGCAGAGCCTCCTATTATGTCAGTGTGTTCGGTGTCGGGCAGTGCGGTTGGGTCCGGGCTGTTATTGCCGGGTTCCCCTTCCCATACTACGGATGGCTTGAATAGCCTTTCCAAGAAGATGTTGGGGGGGACTACATCGCGTTTTACGCCGATGCGTGCCAGGACATCTGCCGCCTGATTATTTTCCCGGGCTATATGGTGAAATTCGAGCCTTCGAACCGAGCTGACATTTTTAGGACGGCGTTGCGATAAGCTGCCATTTTTGGATCCTTGGCATCAAAGTCTCCATTTATTTGGGCTATTGCGAGGTTCGAGTCCCCGCGCACCTCAAGGCGTTGAATGCCCATGGATATTGCCATCCGGAGACCATGTAAAAGGGCCTCATATTCGGCTGCATTGTTGGAGTCTGTGTACATTATCTGAAGTACGTATTGAACTGTCTCTCCTGTCGGGGACGTCAAAACGACGCCAGCCCCTAGACCGGCCAACATTTTGGAGCCGTCGAAGTGCATGACCCAGTTTGAATATGTGTCATACTCTTTAGGGAGTTCAGCCTCCGTCCATTCTGCGACGAAGTCGGCCAAAACTTGCGACTTGATAGCTCGCCGTGGCTTGTAAGTTATGTCGAACGGGAGGAGCTCAATGGCCCATTTTGCAATCCGGCCCGTCGCGTCGCGGTTGTTTATAATATCGTTAAGTGGCACTTCCGAGGCTACTGTTATTGAACACTCTTGAAAGTAGTGTTGCAGCTTCCGGGGTGCCATAAATACCGCGTACGCAATCTTTTAATAATGCGGGTACCGTGACTTGCACGGAGTAAGGACAGTGGACACATAATAGACCGGCTTTTGAAGGGGGAATTTGTGTCCGTCCGTTTCTCGTTCGACGACGAGCACTGCGCTTACGACCTGATGGGTTGCTGCAATGTATAATAGCATTGGTTCGCCAATGTTTGGCGCGGCCAGGACTGGGTTAGTTGCCAAGATGGCTTTTATTTCGTCGAGTCCGGCCGTGGCTGCATCCGTCCACTCGAAGTGTTCGGTGCGCCGAAGGAGGCGGTAAAGGGGTAGGGCCTTTTCTCCCAAGCGGGAGATAAAGCGGCTTAGAGCCGCCATGCATCCGGTTAATTTTTTTATTTGTTTGAGGTCCTTCGGGATATCCAATTGTGACAGAGCTCGGATCTTGGCTGGATTTGCTTCAATTCCTCTACCGGATACATTGAAGCCCAAGAGCTTTTCGGCTGGAAAGCCGAAAACGCATTTTTCCGGGTTGAGCTTGATGTCGTATGTTCGGAGGTTACCGAATGTTAGCCTCAAGTCGTCTACTAGAGATTCAACATGTCTTGTTTTAACGACCACATCATCTACGTATGCCTCCATTGTTTTGCCGATCTGGTTTGCCAGACATGTCTGAATCATGTGCTAATATGTTGCGCCGGCGTTTTTGAGCCCGAAGGGCATTGTGTTGAAGCAGAATGGGCCGTATGGTGTGATGAATGCCGTTGCGGCTTGGTCTGACTCTGCCATCTTTATTTGATGGTAGCCGGTATGCGTCGAGGAAACACAACGAATCGTGTCCTGCGGTGGCGTCGATAATTTGATCGATGCGGGGGAGAGGGAAGGGATCCTTTGGGCAAGCCTTGTTAAGGTCTTTAAATCAATGCACAGGCGCCAGGATTTGTCCTTCTTTGGTACCATCACCAGGTTTGCTAGCCAGTCCGGGTGTTTTATATCTTTGATGAATCCGGCCTCCAGTAGCTTGGCTAGTTCCTCTCCCATGGCATGTCTCTTAGGTTCGGAAAAAACGCCGAAGATCCTATTTGACTGGCTTGAATCCTTTTAGGATATTTAATCTGTGTTCGGCCAGCCTGTGTGGGATTCCTGGCATGTCTGAAGGGTGCCAGGCGAAAATGTCCCAGTTCTCTCGTAGGAACTTTCGCAGTGCGGCGTCTGCATCAGGGTTTAACTGTGCTCCGATGGAAGCTGTTTTATTGGGGTCCGTTGGATGGACCTGGAATTTGACTATTTCATCCGCCGATTTAAAGGAGGTGGACTTGGATCTTTTGTCGAGTATCACATCATCCCTATTCACCATGGAGCGCAGCACAGTCAGTTCCTCAGCCGCTAGGGCTTCGGATAGCACCTCGAGGGCCAGTGCGGCTGTCTTGTTTTCGGCGCGGAGTGCTATGTCCGGATCACTAGCGAGAGTGATGATTCCGTTAGGCCCGGGCATCTTGAGCTTCATGTACCCGTAATGGGGTATTGCTTGGAAGATTGTAAACGCTTCCCGCCCTAGCAGAGCGTGATATCCACTACTGAACATGGCCACTTGGAACGTGACCTCTTCGGACATGTAATTATCCGGCGTGCCGAACACCACATCTAGTGTGATTTTTTCTGTACAGCGCGCTTCCTGACTGGGGATTATTCCTCTAAAGGTTGTGCTGCTTCGCTCAATGCGGTTCCAGTCTATTTCCATTTTTTGAAGGGTTTCCTCATAAATGAGGTTCAATTCGCTGCCGCCATCCATGAGTACCTTGGTAAGACGAAAGTCGTCCACTATTGGACTGAGGACCAATGCGGCTGGTGCTCGGGCTGTTCAGAATTTAGGTTCATCACTGGCGTTAAAAGTGATAGCCGTGTCACTCCATTGGTTTATTATTGCTACTTGGTAGACTTCGGCAAGGCTGCGGAGTGTTCTTTTTTGCATATTATTTGATGCGAAAGTCTCGAAGACTGTTGATACCGTACTGGTGTCTCTGGGGTGGCTTTCTGTGGCTTCTGGAATTAGAAGATCTTCGCCAATTTTTGCCACCTGCCGGAGTATCCAACATGCTCTAAGGCTATGAGTTGGTGTGGCGCCCTCTGCACTATGAATTTTACAGGGTCCATTAAGCCATCCTTCCAGCACGGTTTTGTGCCCTGTAGAGGGCTTTTGCTTTTTGGTATTGAACCCGGGTGTCTGGCGATAATGCACCCTTTTATGTCGGACTGGGTTTGTATTCAAGGCCAGATTGTCCCAAAATTTTATTTCGGTTTTCCAGGCGCTTTCCATCGCACAGTATTTTCGTACTATGGATGCCAAGTCAGCGAAGCGTGTACTATCACGACGACTTATGGCGTTGAGGATTCCCTTGTCCGTGCAATTATTGCAGAAGAATGAAATTGCGTCTTCTCGTGGCAGTCCTTTATCCTGTTCATAACCAGGAGGAATCTGGCCCAGTAATGATGTACTATTTCTTCGGGCTCTTGCCTAATTTGAGATAGATAGCTTATGTACGGGTGGGTGGGTGGAATCAAATCCGAAACCTCACCCAATCTGAGACCGAGGGGCCAAGGAGTTTCCGAACTCGGAAGTTTGGATTCTTGGATGATGTCCAATGAATCTAGCCCGTCGCCCGACTTTAAGTTCAGGTCTTGAGTGATGTCCTCCCCTCCGCGGGTATCCGGCTTGGAGGGGTCGGGAATCCGGACATACCTAATCCTTAAGATAGATGAAGGGTCACCGCACTGTCCCTCTACCACGGCAACATGATGGGTGACCTGGGGAGAGTTAATCTCTCTCAGGTCGGGTTTAGGCCCGATCTGGTTGTAATCTGTAGCGACTCCCAGGGCGGGGAAGCGATCCAAGAGCTCGTTTAGGGAAGAGAGCTCCATTGGATCTAGCTGCTCGGCAAATTCCGAGCTGACGTGAAGATTGCTTTCGATGACCCGAGAGGTCATCATCGGCGCAGCAGCCGAACGGGCGGTCATAAGGAAACCACCTAGCCTGAGAGTCTGGCCGACAGCCAAAGCTCCCTTAGCAACGGTGCGGTCTTTAAAGACGGGATGAGGCATCCTTCCTGATGGCGACGGCACAGAGGAACTCTTAATGAAAGCACCAATGTTGGCCACCCCCTCGGCTCTCCCCGCCCGCCGACGTGATAGTGCCCCACAGCTCCCCGTTCCGACCCTTCATCGTCGCGTTTGGCTTCTTCGCGCGTCAGTTCCGCCCTCTCTCCCTCCCTCGTCGCCCTTGGCCGGCGGCCTCGCCCCCCTTGCCCCGGCGACGGTGGCGGCGGCACCTCCCTGCGAAGGGGAAACCCTTCCACACGGTGCCCTGCTCCCTGTCCCGGGCCGTGCCACTTTGGGCCGCGAGGAGGTGGCCCGCTCGCGCCAGGTAGTTGGCCTGGCCCTCCGGGCCCATAGGCCTCTTCCCCGGGCCGCAGCGGCTAGGCCTTCGATCCTTGGGCCGGCTCCGTGCCCTAAGCCCATTGAGCCCCCTCGATCGATCTGGTTACCCTACGGCCTGCCGCGCCCCTCGTCCCCCCATCCCGCCGCCACGGTCTTTCTCTCTCCCGAAGAGATCTCCAGCTCCTCCCCTCCCTCGCCCCGCTCCACCCGCCTCCTTGTCCTCTCTCACTAGCGACTGCCGGCCCGGATTCCTCCCCGTCTGCCTCCCTCTCCTGTCCGCTGGTCTGCCCATGACGCGGGAGTGGGACGACGGCGAGGACCGCCGCAAGCGGCGCTACGACGACCGCCGCGAGCCCCCTCGTCCCTCCCCGGACGCCGCCCGTTGCGAGGATGAGATGTGGCGCGAGCTCCGGGACCGAGAGAGCCGCCGCTCACAGGGCTTCGACGACCGCTGCGACCACCGCTGCGACCACCGCCGCTCCGATGGGCTTGCTCGGTCCCGCTCCCCTCCGCCGGCGGCAGGTGACTGGCGCTCCTCGCGATGGCGCTCTCCTTCCCGCCCCGGCACCGGGAGCGCAGCCCATCCCCTCCCCGCCCGGCCCACCCTCTCTCCCAGTGTGCGCCTCCCCAACCCGCTGCTGCCCCGGCCAGGAAGTATGTCCCGCCGCACGCCGCAAACTCCTCTCATCCCCCTGCCACCGGTGGTGCTGGGGGTGGCCAGGCTCGCGGTCGCCCGGATGCGGCCAAAAAGAAGAAGCGGCGTAGGCAGGCTCCGGCCAACCAACAGGCAGCCCCTGTGCCGGCCTGCGGTCGCTCGGCTATGTCAGGCCCTGTCTCTGGCCGTCCCAGTCCATCCTGCTTCAACTGCGGTATTGCGGGTCATTCCCAGGTCA
>NC_041392.1:122618100-122642605 GCF_002162155.2 Triticum dicoccoides | reverse complement strand
AAGCCTATCGACGAGGAGTTGATGATGTACGGCCATGGGATCGAGGGGTTGGGGTTCTTCCACATCGAGCTCCCGGATGTCCCCTCCCCCTTCCTCTCCCTCCAGGCGCTCATCACGGTGATTGATGGTGTTGCCTCCCCCGAGATGATTAAGGATGAGCTCAACCACCTTTATCGTCGCCAATGGGACTAGCAGGCCACCCTCACCACCAGTGGCGCTTTCTCGGTGGTCTTCCCTGATGCTCTCAGCCACGGCTACGCCACGTGTAGTGATCAGATCACTCTCGCCCTCAACAAGTTGGTCGTCGACATCTCCGAGCCGATCCTCGACTCCAAGGCCGTCGCGGTCCTTGACACTGCTTGGATCCTGGTCGCCGGGCTTCCTGACATTGCCTGGTCCGAGCGGATGATCCGCAATATGTCTCGGATCCTTGGCAAGGTGGTGGTGGTCGACGAGCTCTCCCTCCGCAAGGAGGAGGAGGTGCGCGTCAAAGTCAAGTGCCTCAACTCCTCTAAGCTGCGCGCCACCATCCGAGTCTTCTTCAATGACCAGGGCTTTGATCTTCGCATCGCTCCCGAGCCGCCCAACCATGTGGGTCGGCCCCGCTTCTTCGACAACGCCCCCCCTGGCGCTCCCCCTGGGTCGCATGATGACTACCGCGGTCGTCATCACCCTCGGTCGCACCACTCCGAGGATGAGGGGCGATCTGAGGACAGCCCTTCCCACTCCCCTTCGTCACCTCGCCCGGCCTCGTCCTCGAGCCGTGGGGAGCGGCAAGCTGGGCTCGCTGCGCCTCCTCCTTCTCCGGTTGCTGCCGCCTCCGAGGGGAGTGATGTCTCTGACATCAGCCTCATCGTCGCACCGGCCTCCTCTCTCCGCTCCCCCGACGCGCTCTCTGCCGTGACGATCCTGGATGTGCAGCCGACCGCCTCCGTCCTGGCTTCCCCTACGGCTGGGACCCCTGTCGCCACGCGCGCCTCCCGGCCACCTTCTCGCCGACGCTCCAGGAGGGCGTGCCACTCCTCCCCGGCTCGCCTCCCCTGGCGATGGTCCCCGAGGACCCCCCCCCCACCACCCGCGGCAGCCGCTCCCACCCCGTCGCCGCTGCCGGCGGTAACTAGGGTTCCTCCCGCCCCTGATCCCGCGTCGCCAGCTCCTGCTTCATCCTCCTAGCACCTCGACTGCTCCTATCCGCTTCTCCTCCTCGCGGGTACAGCGGACCCCACGGGGAGGGAGAGACTCGGGTGACCACCCACGTGGCTTCCCAGCCCCCTCCCCCACGGTCTGCGGCCTACTCCCGCCGTGGTCGGTCCTCCTCCACCCCGGTGACGGCCTTGCGACGGAGTGTCAGGCTTGAGGCCGCCCAGCTGGACGGTAGCCCTGCTCTGCCCATCCCCGAGCGGGCGGAGCTTTGGGCCGCTGCCCGGAACCTGGAGCCAGGTACGCCAGCCGACCCCCCTTCAGCTTCTACTTACTCATTCTCTGCACTCGAAGTGGTCCCTCTAGGTCACCTTGCGAAGGTTGCGTCAGATTCCGCGATTGTTTTCAGGGGGGGATCTGCATCCCCCTTAGTGCAGATTGCGGCCATCCAGGCTTGCGAGATCCTTGATGGGAAGTTGGCGAAGGCCCGCCAGACCCTCCTCGCTCCCCCATCCCCTCGGGCCCTCCTCCGGTGGCTACCCCGTCACAGCCCCGCAGGGCAGCTGGCCGCCCACCAGTGGTGGAGGCTGAGCCTCGGGGCCGCACCCGCTCTCGCACTACCGCTCTCCGCGCCCAAAGCGCCTCCCGCGTCCTGGGGTCAAGGAGCCCCTCAATGGCTCCCTAATGCGTGCCTTATTCTGGAACATTCGCGGGTTCGGCCATGACGGCCGACGCCGCCAACTCATCGAGTACGTGTGTGATGAGCATATTGACATAGTGGCGATCCAGGAAACCATGCGCTCCGACTTCTCATTGCCGGAGCTTGACCGGCTGAGCACCCACCTCTTTGCGTGGCACTAGCTCCCTTCTAGTGGGAACGCCGGCCATTTGGGTGGCATCCTTCTAGGTGTGAAGGATGCCACCTTCGAGGTGGGGAGTATGGACCGGGGCCAGTTCTTTGTTAGTATGGAGCTCTATGAACAAGCCCTGAACTTCAAATGGGAGGTTATCATCGTCTATGGCCCGGCTGACCATAGTAGATCCGCGTCCTTTCTCGAGGAGCTTAACCGGAAGGTCTCTGCGGCCTCCCTACCGGTGGTTGTCGGAGGCGATTTTAACCTCCTCCGATTCGCGGAAGACAAGAGCAATGACCATGTCAACTATGCATGTATGCAGATGTTTAATGACTGCATTGCCGATCTTGGTCTTCGCGAAATAGATAGGATCGGTGCCAGGTTCACCTGGACCAGTCGGCAAGCCTCCCCGACCCAGTCCGTCCAGGACCGGGTCCTAGTCTCCCCGGAATGGGACCTCCGCTGCCCTCTGGCCTCTCTTCGGGCTATCACTCGGATTGGCTCCGACCACGTCCCTCTTCTCTTGTCCTCCTCCGACGAGCGTCCTCCGATCCCTCCCCGATTTCGGTTTGAGACATTCTGGTTGTCTCAAACTGGATTCGTGGAGGCTGTTGGGGCTCGCTGGGTGGAGACTAGGTCTCTTCCTCACCTCCGCCCCCTGCTATTGACTCTTGGAAACTCTGTGCCAAACGCGGCCGACAGTTCATGAAGGGGTGGGGTGCCAACCTGGGTCGTGACCTCCGCGAGCGAAAAAAGGCCTTGTTGACCACCATTCAGGCTCTTGACCTCCGTGCTGACACGGTCGGCCTCTCCCCTAATGAGTGGCTCTCTTGGTATGACCTAGAAGACCAACTCTCCATCATCTACACGGACGAGGAAGCTTACTAGCGCTTGTGGGGTTCCCAGAAATGGGTCCTGAAGGGCGACGCGAACACTGCCTACTTTCAGGCATAGCGAACGGCCGCCGTAGACGCAACACCATCCCCCTCCTTTGGGAAGGTCCGTCCCTTCTGCAGTTCCCGAGTGACATTAGGACCCATGTCGGCGGGTTCTACCGATCCCTTTTCTCCACCTCTCCTAGGAGTGGCCTTTCTCTGGCCCTCGATTGCTGGTCCGGCCGCCAGCTTGTCTCCGCTGCGGATAATGCCGCTCTCAAGGCCCCATTCTCGGAGGATGAGGTCTGGACGGCCATTAGAGGCATGAATCCCTCCTCGGCCCCGGGTCCGGACGGCCTTCCGGTGAAATTCTTTCAGACCTTCTGGAATGTGATTAAGCCGGAAATCATGGCCATCTTTGACGAGTTCTACATTGGGACCATCGAACTCGGTCGCCTCAACTACGGGATCATCTCGCTCATCCTCAAAGTGACGGGGGCCTCCGACATTCGCCAGTTCCACCCGATCACGATGATCAATGTGATCTTCCGGATTCTGGCAAAGGGGTACGCCAATAGGGTGACCCGACTAGTGGACCTCATTACCCACCCCAACCAGTCCGCCTTCGTAAAAGGGCGGTATATCCTGGATGGGGTATTAGTTCTTCATGAAGTCCTCCATGAGGTTCGGTCTAAACACCTCAAGGCGGTCTTCCTAAAAATTGACTTTCACAAGGCCTATGACACTGTTAGTTGGTCCTTTCTTCGGGAAGTTTTGCTCCGGAAGGGCTTCGATGATCGTTGGATCACCCGGGTGATGCAGATGGTGTCCTACGGACGCACTACCATGAACATCAATGGGGAGATTGGTCCTTACTTCCCCACCCTCTGTGGGGTTAGACAAGGCGATCCTTTCTCTCCGTTCCTGTTCAACATGGTGGTGGACGCGCTTGCCGCCATGCTTGATAAGGCCAAAGCCGCTGGCCATATTTGTGGGATTACCCCTCATCTAGCGGGCGGCTCCGGAATCTCCATGCTCCAGTACGCCGACGACACCATCATCATGGTCGAGGGCTCGGACACGGACATCGCTAACCTCAAGTTCCTTCTTCTCTGCTTCCAACAAATGTCTGGTCTCAAGATCAACTTCGACAAGAGTGATGTGATGGTTATGGGCTACTCTCCGGCTGAAGCCCTTGACATCGCCAACCGCCTCAATTGTCGCCTTGGCTCCTTTCCCACGACTTACTTGGGAACCACCATCAGTGACTCTCGGCTCACTGTCGCGGACTTGCGCCCCACGGTTGCCAAGTTACAAATGCGCATGGAGCCTTAGCAAGGCCGATGGTTGTCAAAGGAGGCTCGGACGATCCTCATTAATTCCTCCCTCACTAGCCTCCTCCTGTTTCTTATGAGCTTCTATAGCCTCCATGAGACCCTTCACCATGAGATCGCCAAAATTCAATCTCGTTTCTTCTGGGCGGGTGACAACAATAAGCAGAAATACCACATGGTTAGCTGGCTGGACATCTGCAAGCCCCGAGAACATGGAGGCCTCGGTATCATGTGCTCTAAACGCATGAACATCACCCTCCTCACCCGCTAGCTCTTGCGCATTTCGCAAGGACACGGTGGTCTCTGGCTTGACATTATCCGGAACAAGTACCTGCGCGGACAGCCCCTCGCCTTTTGTCAGAGATCCGGCGGCTCCCAGTTTTGGCAATCGGTTGTCCAACTGCTTCCCGTCCTTCGCATCGGAACCTCCATCTCGGTTGGATCGGGTACATCGACGTTGTTCTGGTTCGACCGGTGGGCGGGAGACTCCCCCTTTGCGGCCCGTTCCCCCGTCCTCTTCTCCATTGCTGTCGCCCCCTTAATCTCCGTTGAGAGGGCCCTTATTGACTTAGGGCGCCTCGCCTTTCGAAGGCCATTTGGGCCCCCGGAAGCCGCCGTGTGGCTTGAGCTGCTTGATTGCGTCACCCTCCACGAGCCGGCGGTGGACGCGGGCCCGAACGAGGTTCGGTGGCGTTTTGAGCCTTCGGGCCAATTCTCCACCAAGTCCCTCTACTCGGCCATTGCCCCCTCCTCCGCTCCTCCCCACCCCCTCCCTGCGGTTAGGTCCATCCGCCTGCCATTGAAAATTCGGATATTCATGTGGCAATGAATCCGCGGTAGGATTCTGTCTGGGGTGGAGGTCCTCAAACGCAATGGCCCTGGGTCCGGCCTCTGCCCCCTGTGTGGTACCCCCGAAGATTCGAATCACATCTTCTTCTCCTGTGTCTCAACTCAATTCATGTGGAGCTGCTTTAGGGAGGCAGTGGGAGGCGATTGGTGTCACACCAACTTCCCCGACCTCTTCGCCGAACTCCAGAACTCCCCTCCCCCCTCTCGCCACATTAGGTGGCTCGAGATCGGGGTTCTAGCATGGACTCTTTGGACGATTCGCAATAAGCTTGTGATCCAGCGTATTCCTCTTCGACGGGCTACTGACGCTCTCTTCAACTGTCTGGTTACTTGCAACTTTGGCAGCCGCTTAGCCGCCCTCAGGACCGCGACGCCATCACCGCCTTCATCACCGACCTTCGCTCGATGGCCGTCCATCTATCGCCGCAGCCCCCTCCGCCACCCCCGGAGCCGGATTAGACGCCTTGCCTCGGCCGCGTTCTTTTTGTTTATTTTGGGCTTGTTGAGCTGTGCCCTCAGCAGAACCTTTGTACTTCTCGTTATGTGACTTGGGTATGTGTGTTCTGAACTAATCCGTGTATTTTGGGCTCTTGACGGTTTGCTTTATATATAAAGCGGGGCGAAAGCCATTTTGGGTATGTCCTCGTGCGCAGCCGAGATATCATGTACTGGAATATACCGTGTGTCCGAGACGTGTCTCGACTTCATGGTAAATTCTCCTGGAGAAATGTTGAGATGTGTTTTGTTTTTCTTGTCCGTCAGCCACGAGGTTGACTGGACCGATGGCACGCATTAAAGGTCGTTAGTAAGACAAATGGCAGCTGAACGCTTGGTTTAATCAATCGGAAATATAGCACGCTTGCCTATGGTGCATGCCACTGTGCCCCCGACGTGAGCGCCAGTACAAAGTTGGCCACATCCGGCGACCCCGAGCGACACCACGCTGCCCCATGACCCAGGATCATCCGTTGGCGGGAATAATTGAGCCAGCCAGCCAGCTGATCGCCCCGTTTTATCACCGACGTGCTGCGCGCGTCGGCTGCCCTCTGCCCCCCGCTCTCCGGCTCCCGTCGTCGAACTGCATATGCCCTCCCGCAACCGGGGTTGCGCGGCCGGCAGCCCCGTCGCTTTCCCAAATCGGCGGAAACCGGCGACGGCCCGGCATGGTTCTGGCTCCCGTGCCATGCCCGTGTATACCGTGGAGGCTTAATTAGCCATGCAGGGTGTCGAATCTTTTTTTTTTTTGAAAGTTGCAGGGTGTCGAATCTGGCTACCATGCCGAGAGTGGACGATATGCACACGGGGGCATCTGCACTCGTTTTTTAAAAATATACTTTTCACGTGTTTTGTAATGTTTAAAAATTCTAAAAAAAAATTATGCATACATGTTGGCAAAGGTATGTCCACGGCACAAAGTTTTGTGTAAAAAAGTATTTTTGTTTTGTCTCAATAAAAAGACAAATTTTACCACTTCTAAATAGCGTTTCACGGCATAAAAATTTGTCTTTTTTGCACATGCTACAAAAAAGTTGCTTTTCTGTGAAACTTTCTGCACACACATAGAATATGAAGATGTCCACGCGCATCTTTTTTCAGAATTTTTTAACATTGCAAAATGTGTTTTTCAAAGTGGATTCATATGTACCCAGGTTCATCCATGCACTTCTCCATGTCTCGTAGTTAATCGCTGTCACCTGGGTAGTAGTAGTGAGTTAGCGGTACGTGGAGAGGCCTGCTGGCAGCGGTGGTCAGTCTGTTGGAACCACTCTTAGTTGGAACACATGGCATGCAACTCCCGGATGCATCTGCCGCCAGCACATGCGATCCATACTCATGTTTTGACTTTGTTTCAGATAGATATAAGACGTATAAGAAAGATATATTGAAAGGAACTAAAGCCGATCCAGATGATGCTCCTTGAAATGTTCAGCCACGGGCTGCGGATTATCTTCCGCTTATCGGGCCAAGCCGACCGAGTTATCAATAGTATGTTGATAAATTCTCTACGACGCGGAATCATCCAGCATACAGGGGATGAGTTTGTTGATAATGATGAATGAAAATTTCCAGAAGGGATCTTTGAAAAGAAGCATTTCCAGAAGATATCCTCGTGGAAAAACAACATTTTCAGAAATTTGTCTGTCAATGGAAAAATAGTATATTTTCAGAGTCGACTGCCACATGAGCTTAATTCTTTTACTGGTAATCTTGTGCTTCACTTTATTATTTTTCCTGCCCACCCCATGTATACCACGTGAAGCTGAAAAAGGTACATGCACATTTTTATCTCACAGTCAGTTCCTTTCAATTTCAAGCATCTATCGCTGTGAAGATCACAAGCAGCCTGGAGCCCTGAACACTGTGATTTTCATCAAGTTGCAACATTACTAGCGGCGTGGTAGTGGAACGCCGCTCATAGGCACTTTTGCACGATGCTAATAAGGGGATCATGTACTAGTGCCCCTTGGACGTAGCTCACTAGCTGAAGACCGGGTACCTCGTCACCTTCAATGTGCTGACTTCCGATAGCTTTAAGGCGACCGTCTTTGACATCAACGGCGCTGAGGTGGTGTCTGAGTGCAAGAAGCACGAGGGAGCATTTGCATTGGACTATTAGGTTGTTTTCTTTAGTACTCCATGTCAGTTACGACTATGGTTCTTAATGTACTGTGTAACGCTTAATGGTTGTTTAAATGTGCCTGTTAGTTTAAGATTTGATATGTTGTGTCTATGATCGTGTGTGTGCTGGTAATCTCATAACTAGAACAAGAGATTACCATACTGTATGTGTTGTATGCAACCAAACAACGGCCCTCCGCCTCCGGTTAGCAGAGGCTTACAGCCAAACACTCGTGCATGTGTTTCTGTTCAGCCAGATTGAGGGGATACAAGCAAACGAACTATGTGCACAATATGGTTTTTGCATGTATTCACTTAGTCAGGACCAGGCGATCAGCTAGGACACTGGACACAAATGCAAGGAGGCCAAAATCCATGTAGGCTACCAAACGCATCATTAACATGCCTCACTGCAATTGAGGGATTGTCTAATCTAGGTGTTCATAGAGTGATCCTGGGGTCGTTTTTACAAGGGCTGGTCCAAGCGCTCAATGCAAGCGATTATTATCTTGGAGAGTATGGTGTGCTCATGCGAGAAGCCATAACACCTGCATAGCCATGTTTGATGCCTAAGAGTTTATGTTCCCTCGTCGGTCATGTAATTTTTTTCCCATGCTCTAGCGCAATATGGGTACCATTCGGCTACGGCCTCTATGTCCTAACTAGATAGTAGTCTAGACTTTGTATCACCTTTAGGCCATGTTTGGTTCAGCTGTGTATTTCTAAAAGCAGCTGTGAAAAATCTGTTGTGGAAAAACAGCTGTGGAAAATCTGATGTGAAAAAGATGCAGGTCGTTTGGCAAACCAGGTGATACCGTTTTTTCAGATTTTGGCCCGCAGCGGAATCAGATTTTGGAAAGCATGCCCTGGGCTGCTTCCGCTTTTGGTTCAGATTTTGTCAGCGGGTTTCTAGAATCGGATTCTGCTGGGTTCGCCCTTTGGTTCAGATTCTGCTGCGTGGCAGCAGAATCCGTCGATAAAAGCTGAACCAAACAGGGCCTTAGTTGCCAGGGAGTCTGCCGAGCACTCTGGTTAATAGATTTTTGAGTTTTTATGGAAGTCTTTCTGGATATAAATTGCAATCCCAATATGATTGGACAACTATCTATGTGTTATAAACGGCATTTGGAAAGCTTTCTCAACAATTATTAGATTCCTTTTGAAGATCAAAGTGACTAAAGTAAGAAGTCTCCAACCCCTTTGCTTCGGTGTATTATTTGCATCCTTTTAGTTGGAGTTGATGCAACATTAGACTGTTCCTAGAAGAAGATACTGAAAAACGCTACCTTTAAAGGGATGGAACCAAATCTCCGATCGTCCTAGATGATTTGTAAACATTAGGGTTATAGAAATTCTTTCAAAATCCTACCAATATGACTGTTATCATTTACCATCTCATGGAAACTATTTTTGTTCCCTAAGCCCTGTCATGAAGAAAAACATTACCCCTAAAGGATTTGAGAAAATCTCTCCTCATTCTAGATGATTCTTCTATTACATATATAAGTTATATTTGAACCCATCTTGTCTAATTGTTCTGATTTGTCATGACATGGAAAGCATTTTTGTTTCACTTAGCTCTAATTGGTATTTTGGTGGTAAGTTCTACAAGAGCCGAATATCCTAAAAACATTTTTTCTCTTCCATTATGGTGTGAGGACCATCCCACAACCCTCCCATTGTTCTTATCTCTAGAGGCAATGTCGCCACCCTCATTGTCTTACTAATGTGTCTCCGACTCACCCACTAGATGTCTCCCCATGAGCACACATTGCCTAGGTCTTTGACCCAAATATGGTTGTTGTTGCCCCCACCATCCCTCCGGTCATTTCAAGGGGGTACTAGTTCTTATCCGACTCTATCGTCCTCAATCCCAATGCCAACCCTAACCCTCTAACCTCGTCTCCATCAGCACCAACACTTTATGCTATTGATGTTACCACCTCATGCACACAACCACCATCTTTATTGTGAAGCCTAAAGTTAGGGAGATTCTTCAATTTGCTTGATAGAAATGAAGGGAGGTTTGATCTGTCGAAGAGGGGGCATGACAAGGAGATGATGACACACATGTAGAATTATACATTTCAAGTGTGGTAGAACTAATATTTGATTGTGTTTGTGAGCAATGTTATATGCAAGAATAGAATGTGAACTTCTGTGGTGGCATGCCTGCATATGTATTTCTTGAATGGAAATGTCGGACATGAATGGAATGGAAACGGATGAGGTATGTCATATTTGCATGTTGAGAGATATACCTATTTAGGTATATAGCATATTATAATTTTGGTGCCATGATGGTATATATGCACCACATCATCTCCCTTTCATTATAATTTTACATGGTATATTGAGTAAATAGGCGATTTCTCGATTAAATTAATCCACGAGTAAATCACTAGCACGACATTGACACAAATAAACACATACTGATATTCAGTCAAGCTAGCACATACTACGCTAATTGCAGAAAGATCTACGTATAACGCTAGCATGGCTAAAACAGAAAACAGTAGGAGCGGGATAAACGAGTTATACCCTCCAGTAGGCCATGCAGAGGCCGCGGCTTTGGTGGCGGCAGCGGCGTCTTTGGCGGACTTCTTGTCCGCTTCAGCTTTCTCGGCGGCGGCACGTTCGGCGTCGGTGGACATGGTGATGATGAAGGCGACGCGGACGTGGAGGAAGTAGAGGATCGGAAGCGAGCAGTCGCATAGTCGCTGCCCAAAAACCTATTTGCCCCTCACCCCGTACAGGAACCAGAAGGGTGTGGTTTCGGAGATCTGCTCTCCCCTCGACCGTGTACGCGGCGGACGGGATGGAGTCACCGGCGGCAGCAGCAGCAAGGGAACGACGATGGGCGTGCGCGTGGAGCAGATGTGATCTGTTCATGGCGGCTAGGGTTAGGAGACACCGCACACTTATAGAGACGTGGGCTCGACCCACGTCCGAGTTTGTGACAGCCCACGATCCGACATCTCAGATCGTGGCCCAGCTGTCAGATAACCCGCGGCGCGTCGTGACGAGGCGTGGCGAGGCGGGCGGCGGAGGAGGAGTGTGCGAGGGCCTCTTTGAAGGAAATATGCCCTAGAAGCAATAATAAAGTTATTATTTATTTCCTTATATCATGATAAATGTTTATTATTCATGCTAGAATTGTATTAACCGGAAACATAATACATGTGTGAATACATAGACAAACAGAGTGTCACTAGTATGCCTCTACTTGACTAGCTCGTTAATCGAAGATGGTTATGTTTCCTAACCATTAACAAAAGAGTTGTTATTTGATTAACGGGATCACATCATTAGAAGAATGATGTGATTGACTTGACCCATTCCGTTAGCTTAGCACTCGATCGTTTAATATGTTGCTATTGCTTTCTTCATGACTTATACATGTTCCTATGACTATGAGATTATGCAACTCCCGTTTGCCGGAGGAACACTTTGTGTGCTACCAAACGTCACAAGTAACTAGGTGATTATAAAGGAGCTCTACAGGTGTCTCCAAAGGTACATGTTGGGTTGGCGTATTTCGAGATTAGGATTTGTCACTCCGATTGTCGGAGAGGTATCTCTGGGCCCTCTCGGTAATGCACATCACATAAGCCTTGCAAGCATTGCAACTAATGAGTTAGTTGCGAGATGATGTATTATGGAACGAGTAAAGAGACTTGCCGGTAACGAGATTGAACTAGGTATTAAGATACCGACGATCGAATCTCGGCAAGTAACATACCGATGACAAAGGGAACAACGTATGTTGTTATGCGGTCTGACCAATAAAGATCTTCGTAGAATATGTGGGAGCCAATATGAGCATCCAGGTTCCGCTATTGGTTCTTGACCGGAGACATGTCTCGGTCATGTCTACATTGTTCTCGAACCCGTAGGGTCCGCACGCTTAAGGTTTCGATGACAGTTATATTATGAGTTTATGAGTTTTGATGTACCGAAGGAGTTTGACGAGGAGTCTCGAAATGGTCGAGACATAAAAATCGATATATTGGACGACTATATTCGGACATCGGAAAGGTTCCGAGTGATTCGGGTATTTTCGGAGGTACCGGGGAGTTACGGAAATACGAGGAAGAAGCAATGGGCCTTAATGGGCCTTAGTGGAAAGGACCAGGAGGTGGCGCGCGCCCCTCCCAAGCCCAGTCCGAATTGGACAAGGGGTTTGGGGCGCGGCCCCTCTCTCCCTTCCTTCCCCTCTTCCCCCCTTTTCCCCCTTCTCCTAGTTGGACTAGGAAAGGAGGAAACCTACTCCAACTAGGAGTAGGAATCCTACTCCCTGGCGCGCCCCTCCTAGGGCCGGCCTCCTCCCCCTTGCTCCTTTATATACGGGGACAGGGGGCACCCCATAGACACACAACTTGATCCACGTGATCGTTTTCTTAACCGTGTGCGGTGCACCCTTCCTCCATAATCCTCGATAATATTGTAGCGGTGCTTAGGCGAAGCCCTGCGATGGTAGAATATCAAGATCGTCACCACGCCGTCGTGCTGACGAAACTCTTCCCCGACACTTTGCTGGATCGGAGTCCGGGGATCGTCATCGAGCTGAACGTGTGCTAAAACTAGGAGGTGCCGTAGTTTCGGTGCTTGATCGGTCGGGCCGTGAAGACGTACAACTACATCAATCGCGTTGTGCTAACGCTTCCGCTGTCGGTCTACAAGGGTACGTAGATCACACTCTCCCCTCTCGTTGCTATGCATCACCATGATCTTGCGTGTGCGTTTACTACGTTCCCCTACAGTGGCATCCGAGCCTAGGTTTTATGTGTTGATGTTATATGCACGAGTAGAACACAAGTGAGTTGTGGGGGATATAAGTCATACTGCTTACCAGCATGTCATACTTTGGTTCGGCGGTATTGTTGGACGAAGCGGCCCGGACCGACATTACGCGTACGCTTATGCGAGACCGGTTCTCCCGACGTGCTTTGCACAAAGGTGGCTAGCGGGTGTCAGTTTCTCCAATTTTAGTTGAATCGAGTGTGGCTACGCCCGGTCCTTGCGAAGGTTAAAACAGCACCAACTTGACAAACTATCGTTGTGGTTTTGATGCGTAGGTAAGATTGGTTCTTGCTTAAGCCCGTAGTAGCCACGTAAAACTTGCAACAACAAAGTAGAAGACGTCTAACTTGTTTTTGCAGGGCATGTTGTGATGTGTATGGTCAAGACATGATGCTAAATTTTATTGTATGAGATGATCATGTTTTGTAACCAAGTTATCGGCAACTGGCAGGAGCCATATGGTTGTCGCTTTATTGTATGCAATGCAATTGCGCTGTAATGCTTTACTTTATCACTAAGCGGTAGCGATAGTCGTGGAAGCATAAGATTGGCGAGACGACAACGATGCTACGATGGTGATCAAGGTGTCGCGCCGGTGACGATGGTGATCACGACGGTGCTTCGAAGATGGAGATCACAAGCACAAGATGATGATGGCCATATCATATCACTTATATTGATTGCATGTGATGTTTATCTTTTAAGCATCTTATCTTGCTTTGATTGACGGTAGCATTTTAAGATGATCTCTTACTAATTATCAAGAAGTGTTCTCCCTGAGTATGCACCGTTGCGAAAGTTCTTCGTGCTGAGACACCACGTGATGATCGGGTGTGATAGGCTCTACGTTCAAATACAACGGGTGCAAAACAGTTGCACACGCGGAATACTCAGGTTATACTTGACGAGCCAAGCATATACAGATATGGCCTCAGAACACGGAGACCGAAAGGTCAAGCGTGAATCATATAGTAGATATGATCAACATAGTGATGTTCACCATTGAAACTACTCCATCTCACGTGATGATCGGACATGGTTTAGTTGATTTGGATCACGTGATCACTTAGAAGATTAGAGGGATGTCTTTCTAAGTGGGAGTTCTTAAGTAATATGATTAATTGAACTTTAAATTTATCATGAACTTAGTCCTGGTAGTATTTTGCAAATTATGTTGTAGATCAATAGCTCGCGTTGTTGCTTCCCTGTGTTTATTTTGATATGTTCCTAGAGAAAATTGTGTTGAAAGATGTTAGTAGCAATGATGCGGATTGGATCCGTGATCTGAGGTTTATCCTCATTGCTGCACAGAAGAATTATGTCCTTGATGCACCGCTAGGTGACAGACCTATTGCAGGAGCAGATGCAGACGTTATGAACGTTTGGCTAGCTCAATATGATGACTACTTGATAGTTTAGTGCACCATGCTTAATGGCTTAGAATCGGGACTTCAAAGACGTTTTGAACGTCATGGACCATATGAGATGTTCCAGGAGTTGAAGTTAATATTTCAAGCAAATACCCGAGTTGAGAGATATGAAGTCTCCAACAAGTTCTATAGCTAAAAGATGGAGGAGAATCGCTCAACTAGTGAGCATGTGTTCAGATTGTCTGGGTACTACAATCGCTTGAATCAAGTGGAAGTTAATCTTCCAGATAAGATAGTGATTGATAGAATTCTCTAGTCACCATCACCAAGTTAGTAGAACTTCGTGATGAACTATAATATGCAAGGGATAACAGAAACAACTCCTAAGCTCTTCGTGATGCTGAAATCAACGAAGGTAGAAATCAAGAAAAACATCAAGTGTTGATGGTTGACAAGACCACTAGTTTCAAGAAAAGGGAAAAGGGAAGAAGGGGAACTTCAAGAAGAACGGCAAGCAAGTTGCTGCTCAAGTGAAGAAGCTCCAAGTCTGATCCTAAGCCTGAGACTGAGTGCTTCTACTGCAAAGGGACTGGTCACTGGAAGTGGAACTGCCCCAAGTATTTGGCGGATAAGAAGGATGGCAAAGTGAACAAAGGTATATTTGATATATAGATTATTAATGTGTATTTTACTAGTGTTCGTAGCAACCCCTCGATATTTGATAATGGTTCAGTTGCTAAGAGTAGTAACTCGAAACGGGATTTGCAGAATGAACAGAAACTAGTTAAGGCTGAAGTGACGATGCGTGTTGGAAGTAGTTTCAAGATTGATATGATCATCATCGCACACTCCCTATACTTTCGGCATTAGTGTTGAACCTAAATAAGTGTTATTTGGTGTTTGCGTTGAGCATGAATATGATTTGATCATGTTTATTGCAATACGGTTATTCATTTAAGTTAGAGAATAATTGTTGTTCTGTTTACATGAATAAAACCTTATATGGTTACACACCCAATAAAAATGGTTCATTGGATCTCGATCGTAGTGATACACATATTCATAATATTGAAGACAAAAGATGCAAAGTTAATAATGATAGTGCAACTTATTTGTGGCACTGCTGTTTAGGTCATATTGGTGTAAAGCGCATGAAGAAACTCCATGCTGATGAGATTTTGGAATCACTTGATTATGAATCACTTGATGCTTGCGAACCATGCCTTATGGGCAAGATGACTAAGACTCTGTTCTCCGGAACAATGGAGCGAGCAACTGACTTATTGGAAATAATACATACTGATGTATGTGATCCGATGAGTGTTGAGGCTCGCGGCGGGTATCGTTATTTTCTGACCTTCACAGATGATTTGAGCAGATATGGGTATATCTACTTGATGAAACACAAGTCTGAAACATTTGAAAAGTTCAAAGAATTTCAGAGTGAAGTGGAGAATCATCGTAACAAAAATAAAAAGTTTCTACGATATGATCGCAGAAGTAAAATATTTGAGTTACGAGTTTGGCCTTCAGTTAAAAACAATGTGAAATAGTTTCAGTACTCACGCCACCTGGAACACCACAGCATAATGGTGTGTCCGAACGTCATAACGTACTTTATTAGATATGGTGCGAACTATGATGTCTCTTACCAATCTACCACTATCGTTTTGGGATTATGCATTAGAGACAGCTGCATTCACGTTAAATAGGGCACCATCTAAATCCGTTGAGATGACACCGTATGAACTATGGTTTGACAAGAAACCTAAGCTGTCGTTTCTTAAAGTTTGAGGTTGCAATGCTTATGTGAAAAAGTTTCAACCTGATAAGCTCAAACCCAAATCGGAGAAGTGCGTCTTCATAGGATACCCAAAAGAAAAATGTTGGGTACACCTTCTATCACAGATCCGAAGGCAAGATGTTCGTTGCTGAGAATGGATTCTTTCTAGAGGAGTTTCTCTTGAAAGAAGTGAGTGGGAGGAAAGTAGAACTTGATAAGGTAATTGTACCTTCTCCCTTATTGGAAAGTAGTTCATCACAGAAATCTATTCCTGTGACTACTACACCAATTAGTGAGGAAGCTAATGATAATGATCATGTAACTTCAGATCAAGTTACTACCGAATCTCGTAGGTTAACCAGAGTGAGATCCGCACCAAAGTGGTACGGTAATCCTGTTCTGGAAGTCATGTTACTAGACCATGACGAACTTGCGAACTATAAGGAAGCGATGATGAGCCCAGATTCCGCGAAATGGTTTGAGGCCATGAAATCTGAGATATGATCCATGTATGAGAACAAAGTATGGACTTTGATGGATTTGCCCGATGATCGGCAAGCCATAGAAAATAAATGGATCTTCAAGAGGAAGACGGACGTTGATAGTAGTGTTACTATCTACAAAGCTAGACTTGTCGAAAAATGTTTTTGACAAAGTTCAAGGTGTTGACTACGATGAAATTTTCTCACTCGTAGCGATGCTTAAGTCTGTCCAAATCATGTTAGCAATTGCCGCAATTTTATGAAATCTGGCAAATTGATAAACAAAACTACATTCCTTAATGGATTTAAAGAAGAGTTGTATATGATACAACCAGAAGGTTTTGTCAATCCTAAAGGTGCTAACAAAATATGCAAGCTCCAGCGATCCATCTATGGACTGGTGCAAGCATCTCGGAGTTGGAATATAAGCTTTGATAAGTTGATCAAAGCATATAGTTTTATACAGACTTACGGTGAAGCCTGTATTTACAAGAAAGTGAGTGGGAGCACTACAGCATTTCTGATAAGTATATGTGTATGACATATTGTTGATCGGAAATAATGTAGAATTATTCTGCAAAGCATAAAGGAGTGTTTAAAAGGATTTTTTAAAGAAAACCTCGGTGAAGCTGCTTACATATTGAGCATCAAGATCTATAGAGATAGATCAAGATGCTTGATAAGTTTTTTCAATAAGTACATACCTTGACAAGATTTTGAAGTAGTTCAAAATGGAACAGTCAAAGAAAGAATTCTTGCCTGTGTTACAAGGTGTGAAATTGAGTAAGACTCAAAGTGCGACCACGGCAGAAAATAGAATGAGAATGAAAGTCATTCCCTATGCCTCAGCCATAGGTTCTATAAAGTATGCCATGCTGTGTACCAGATCTATTGTATACCCTACACTGTGTTAACCAAGGGGGTACAATAGTGATCTAAGAGTAGATCACTGGACAGCGGTCAAAAATATCCTTAGTGGAATATTTCTCAATTATGGAGGTGACAAAAAGGTTCGTCATAAAAAGTTACGTCGATGCAAGTTTTGACACAGATCTGGATGACTCTAAGTCTCGATCTAGATACATATTGAAAGTGGGAGCAATTAGCTAGAGTAGCTCCGTGCAAAGCATTGTAGACATAGAATTCGCAAAATGCCTACGGATCTGTATGTGACAGACCCATTGACTAAAATTATCTCGCAAGCAAAACATGATCACACCTTAGTACTCTTTGGGTGTTAATCACATAAATGATGTGAACTAGATTACTGACTCTAGTAAACCCTTTGGGTATAGGTCACATGACAATGTGAACTATGGGTGTTAATCACATGGTGATGTGAACTATTAGTGTTGAATCACATGGCGATGTGAACTAGATTATTGACTCTAGTGCAAGTGGGAGACTGAAGGAAATATGCCCTAGAAGCAATAATAAAGTTATTATTTATTTCCTTATATTATGATAAATGTTTATTATTCATGCTAGAATTGTATTAACCAGAAACATAATACATGTGTGAATACATAGACAAACAGAGTGTCACTAGTATGCCTCTACTTGACTAGCTCGTTAATCAAAGATGGTTATGTTTCCTAACCATGAACAAAAGAGTTGTTATTTGATTAACGGGATCACATCATTAGAAGAATGATGTGATTGACTTGACCTATTCCGTTAGCTTAGCACTCGATCGTTTAGTATGTTGCTATTGCTTTCTTCATGACTTATACATGTTCCTATGACTATGAGATTATGCAACTCCCGTTTGCCGGAGGAACACTTTGTGTGCTACCAAACGTCACAACGTAACTGGGTGATTATAAAGGAGCTCTACAGGTGTCTCTAAAGGTACATGTTGGGTTGGCGTATTTCGAGATTAGGATTTGTCACTCCGATTGTCGGAGAGGTATCTCTGGGCCCTCTCGGTAATGCACATCACATAAGCCTTGCAAGCATTGCAACTAATGAGTTAGTTGCGAGATGATGTATTACGGAATGAGTAAAGAGACTTGCCGGTAACGAGATTGAACTAGGTATTAAGATACCGACGATCGAATCTCGGCAAGTAACATACCGATGACAAAGGGAACAACGTATGTTGTTATGCGGTCTGACTGATAAAGATCTTCGTAGAATATGTGGGAGCCAATATGAGCATCCAGGTTCCGCTATTGGTTATTGACCGGAGACATGTCTCGGTCATGTCTACATTGTTCTCGAACCCGTAGGGTCCGCACGCTTAAGGTTTCGATGACAGTTATATTATGAGTTTATGAGTTTTGATGTACCGAAGGAGTTCGGAGTCCCGGATGAGATCGGGGACATGACGAGGAGTCTCGAAATGGTCGAGACGTAAAAATCGATATATTCGATGACTATATTCGGACATCAGAAAGGTTCCGAGTGATTCGGGTATTTTCGGAGGTACCGGGGAGTTACGGAAATACGAGGAAGAAGCAATGGGCCTTAATGGGCCTTAGTGGAAAGGACCAGGAGGTGGCGCGCGCCCCTCCCAAGCCCAGTCCGAATTGGACAAGGGGTTTGGGGCGCGGCCCCTCTCTCCCTTCCTTCCCCTCTTCCCCCCCTTTTCCCCCTTCTCCTAGTTGGACTAGGAAAGGAGGAAACCTACTCCAACTAGAAGTAGGAATCCTACTCCCTGGCGCGCCCCTCCTAGGGCGGCCTCCTCCCCCTTGCTCCTTTATATATGGGGGCAGGGGGCACCCCATAGACACACAACTTGATCCACGTGATCGTTTTCTTAACCGTGTGCGGTGCCCCCTTCCACCATAATCCTCGATAATATTGTAGCGGTGCTTAGGCGAAGCCCTGCGACGGTAGAACATCAAGATCGTCACCACGCCGTCGGATCGTCATCAAGCCGAACGTGTGCTAAAACTCGGAGGTGCCGTAGTTTCGGTGCTTGATCGGTCGGGCCGTGAAGACGTACGACTACATCAACCGCGTTGTGCTAACGCTTCCGCTGTCGGTCTACAAGGGTACGTAGATCACACTCTCCCCTCTCGTTGCTATGCATCACCATGATCTTGCGTGTGCGTTTACTACGTTCCCCTACACTCTTCTCTTCTCAAACTCCAATAACATGTAGAAGAGAAACCCTTATAAACCACTCTAACTCTCCTTCCACTAGCGGGGTGGGACTAAACTTCCCACTACACCTAGTGCCATATAACCCACATGGGCCCTTAGAGATTTTTCAGAAATTGCTATATGGGCCTAGAGCCCATCTCAAATTTCAGCATGGTACACATTGAGAGAGAGAGGGAGAGAGAGAGAGGTTAAGACGAAGCAAAAATAAAATTTAAAAGCTGGCACATGGTCATGTTGTGTAGCATTACAAATGGTCATAAGTGAAGACCTTCCGACCAAAAATATATCATGGAATAAAATTCTAGCAACCACAAGATACATTATTAACAATTCATGTATATATATGAAGATAATCGATCAAATATGTTTTTATTCTCTATCAAGGAATTCACTGTCTATCTCTCAAACACCTACTATTAGCAAAAGACAATGCAAGAAGAGAACAATGGACCCCGGCCAAAAAAAAAGAGAGAAGAATGCTACCTTCAGAATATGGGAGTAGGAGACATCCAGGAATGAATACTTAGTCTAATGAATGAAGAATGTACAGGTCGCACCCTTGCTCAGCATCACAACTTTCTTGGACTGCATCGTCAAGCATGCAGTCGTGCGCAGTGAAGATAGCATTTATTGTGATCTCCGTCTCAACGTAATGGTAGGTTTGTTATTCAGGGAGATGTGTTTTTTTGGTCTGTCGGCCACCAGGTTGACCGGACAGATGAGTAGCAAGACATTAGCAGTGGTTAGTGGAAATGCTAGCCTAAGGGCATCTTCAGTGATGAACCTTAAACCATCCGCATCTGTTCGGATTGAACGGTCCAGACATAATTTTTCATCTGATGGTGTACCTCATCCATTGGTGGTCTGGACGTCCGTTTTCCCGCAAGCTGGAGGCCAACCAGAGGGGCTCTGCAGGTGTCCGGGCCACTACCACTTACAAGATGGACACCTCGGACCCACACAAACCCTCTTCCTTTCCCGCGCGAAGCAGTTGCCGCACATTCATGCTAGTCAGCGCCGCTCCAAAGTGCCATCACCGTATTTATGTCGGACTGGAGTAGACGCGACCTCGCACTAGGGCCGGCATTGAAGCGGCGCGTCGGTCGAGAGCGCCGCCCCCGCGTCTAGTTGTAAACCTGATCTTGTGATCTCTTTTCAGCAGCATGTTCTTGGGGGCTCGGTAGAAACTTTTATTTGGCACTAGCATAGCGTACCGCGTGTTCTAATTGTAGACCCACTAGGAGTTTACTGTTCCAACGGCATGATCTTAAGGCCCACTAAGAGTCTATACCAGAGAGAGAGAGAGGTAGTTAAATGAGTTGGGTCGTCCGCAAGACGGAGCAAAAAGTATATAATGTAAAGCTGGCACATGGTCTGGTTGTGTACCATTACAGATGATCATAAGTAGAGACTTTCCTCCCAAACAATATCTCATGGAATAAAATACTATCAACCACAAGATATATTATTACCAATTCATGTATATACATATACGAGGACGACAATCTAAGTGCGTATGTTTTCTCTATCGAGGAGTTCACCGGCTTTCTCTCGAACGCCTAGTGTTAGCAAAGACAAGGTAAGAAGAGAGCAATGCACCCCACACAAACAAAAAAAGATCAGTGCCACCTTTAGAATATGGGAGTGGGAGACATCAAGGAACGAACGATTAGTGTGGCGCCTCTACGATGTACTCCCTTCGTTCCGAATTATTTGTTGCATGTATGGATGTATCTAGATGTATTTTAGTTTTAGATACATCTATTTCTGCAACGAGTAATTTAGAACGGAGGGAGTACATCCCATGCGTCTTCTTCGGCATCACAACATTCTTTGACTGCATCTTAGAGGGTGTTTGTTTCCAGGGACTTATTGGTCTAGGGACTTAAATAAGTCTCTATAAGTCTCATCTAAACCAAACATGAGGAACTTATAGGGACTTAAAATGGGCATTTGGGACTTATGAAATAAGACTCTCAATGAGGGATTACTTATAGTTGTAATATGATCTTATAGAGACTTATAAGTCCCAGGAATCAAACAGGTAGGGACTTTTTAGGGACTTATGACTTATAAGTTGGAACTAAAAAAAGTCCTAGAACTTATGAACCAAACAGAACCTTAAAGAATGTAGTTGTGCATAGTGAAGGTGACATGTACTGAGACATGCTCTGACCTGGTGTTATGGTCAATTTCTTCCGGAGAAAACGTTAAAATGTGCGCTTTTTGCCGGTCAGCCACCAGGTTGAGCGAATCAACGCGTACCTACACACACATCAACGGTCATTAACAGAAACACTAGCCTAACGCTTGGCCTCATCATGCCAAGCTAGCATGGTTGCCCATGGTGCATGCCACTGCGCCACTGACGTGAGCACCAGTACTAGAAAAGTTTGACACAAACATTGTACATGTACTTGTCTCGGAAATGGATGTATCTAGTTCTAGATACATCCATTTCCGAGACAAGTAATTCCGAACGGAGGGAGTACCTTGCAATGTCTAAGAAATGATGGGTAGGCATCACGACGATGACCAGTCGAATGTGCATCTTTTCTGTACCGAGGAGTTCATCATCTTTCTCTCGAGCCCCTACCATTAACGAAAGACAATGCAATAAGATAGCAATGCATCCCTGAAAAGCGAGTTAATTGCACAAAACCATCACATTTGAGGCATCATTTGCAGAAAACCACGAGGTCACTAATTTTTTGCAAAAATCACCGCACATTTAGTAATCTTTTTGCAAAAAGCACTGATCAAGTAATTTAGGTCGTTTAATCACTTTCTGACAAGTGGGGTCGGATTGTCAGGAGCTGACTTGGCAAAACATTTACATACACCCCCTTAGATCTAAAAAAATAGAAGCAATCGACCCCCTCTTGTGCACAACTGCCAGGAGCAGACTCGATGCTCGCTGTGGTGACCTCACCGAGCTGCAACCCCCGTGCCACTCCGGCGACCTCGCCGCCGCCGACAACACGCTGGCGACCACTGCTGCCCCGCCTACCATCTCCTTTCTCCTCCCTTTTTTTCTTCCTCCTCCGGGACGACACGCACCTCGCCTCTGCCTGCCCAGCCGCTTGCAACCATGGCCATGTCCAGCTCCTGATCGCCGGCTGCGCGCTCACCTCACCTCCGAGCTCCTGGTCGAGGTTGGGGACGAGGCGACGAGCTGGGTGACGAGGGACCGTGCTCGGGTGCGGGCGAGGCAACCGGGGCAGCGGCGGGGCGCCGGCGCGGCGCAGGCGGAGGAGAGGGCAACGGGGCGGCGAGCTTGGGGCCTTGAAGGCCGGCGGCGCGCCCAGGCCCTGTCGTGCCCGCACCTCGGCCATCTGTCGGGGACGCCCAGGCCCTGCCGTGGCCGCGTCTCGGCCATCTCTTGGGGACACCTAGGCCGCTCGATGCCCAGGAGCGTGCTGCCGACTCCAGGGGAGCAGAGGAGAGGTGCGCCACCACCCTGTCGCCTCCTCTTCATGGATCCAGGAGCTCACCACCACCCAGACCGAGCTCCAATGGCCGCCACACCCTGGATCGACGCTGTGGCGCGCGCTAGAGGACCAGGTGGCGCGGCTTGAGAGCGTGCGGAGGCTCATGGCGACAGTGCACCGCTGGACCTCGCGCTCGCGAAGACGGCCGGCGCTTGCGGGGACATCTCCTGCGCCGTCATGCGTCTCGCCGGCCAGTGTGCCCCCCCCCCCTGTTGATGCGCGCGAGGAAGGAGATGCCCTTCGTGGGGGAGGGGGAGGGGCTTGATTGATTTTTCTTTTAAGACCCATGGAGGTATACGTCAATTTTTTGCCAAATCAGCTCCTTACATCCCGGCCCCACTTGTCGAAAAGTGGTTAAACGGGCTATATCACCTTATCAGTGCTTTTTGCAAAAAGTTTACTGAATGCGGGATAAGTTTTGCAAACGATTAGGGACTAGGTGGTTTTCTGCAGATGAAGCCCGAAATGTGGTGGTTTTATGCAATTAACTCCCGAAAAGCAGTGACGGATCTAGAATTTGACCACCGTGGGGGTAACATTACAAAAGATAGTAGTTTTTTTGTCAAAACACATTACAAATAGTTAATAAAGTATTGAATATACATATAAATGCACTAGTAAACAATGTTCATCAAATTGTTTGTAGGGTCCATGGCCCCCATGACCCGAGCTATCCCTCGCACTACTACTAAACCCGAGCTATCCCTTTACGCTGGTTACTGAACCCGAGCGACCCCCTCGCTGCTTATTGAACCCAATTGATGCCAGACTCATTCGCCTACGTAATTTGCTGACACGGTCGATCGATGTGTTGCATCAAGCCGCCAGGCACTGGTAGAAAAAGAGGCTTCCGTCCAGCCCCATTAGTCGCGAAAGTGTAGGAACCGCGACTAATGAAGTCTTTAGTCGCGGTTCGGCAGACGAACCGCGACCAAAGGCCTGGGCCCAGGGCGCTCGGTGGCCAGCTGGTGCACGTGAGGGGCTTTAGTCGCGGTTGGCCAGGCCAACCGCGACTAAAGGTGCGCAAAGGCCTTTAGTCGCGGTTGGCCAGGCCAACCGCGACTAAAGCTCCTCCCCTATATATACCAGTTCAGCACACTCACTTAGCCATTTGGTGCCACTTCTCTTCACAAGCTTCACAAGGGGGTGTAGGTTTGCTTTTGGTTCCTCTTATGCACACAAGGTGTTTGATGAAATGCCCTAAGAGGGTGAAACAAACATGATATGAAGTGTTGGAGCCACACTTGAGGTTCCTCATTTATTTTTTCCTCCTCGATCGCGGTTAGCAACTTGAACCTTTCATGCATGTGTGTCATTGATAAAATATGCATGTGTGTGCAGTTCATTGTTTAATTTATATTGTTTGTAGCTAGTTAGTTTAACAAATGCATGATGGTTAATTATATATTTTATATTATAATAATGCAGATGAATCGGCAATGGATGTACGGTAACCGACTCTCCGGCGAGTTCACTACGGGTTTGAAAGATTTCCTCGTAGTGGCTAATGCGAACAAGCAGGGGGGTTTTGTTATCTGTCCATGTGTTATCTGTAAGAATCAGAAGGGTTACTCTTCCTCAAGAGATGTTCACATGCATCTGCTTCGGCACGGTTTCATGCCAAGCTATAATTGTTGGACCAAGCATGGAGAAAGAGGGGTTATAATGGAAGAAGATGAAGAAGGGGATGATTTCATCGATGAAAGCTATCTTGCTCA
The DNA here is from genome assembly GCF_002162155.2 of Triticum dicoccoides. NCBI lineage: Eukaryota > Viridiplantae > Streptophyta > Magnoliopsida > Poales > Poaceae > Triticum > Triticum dicoccoides. The sequence goes on along the minus strand of NC_041392.1, from coordinate 122,618,176 downwards.
TTTCGGTGATACTTTCATGGAGGATGCTGAAGGTGAAGGGGAAGGTGAAGAAGAGGCACGTGATGATCCCGTTGAT
>NC_041392.1:122583979-122613624 GCF_002162155.2 Triticum dicoccoides | reverse complement strand
GCCGCCCGCTGGCCCTGCCTGCCGTCCTCCGCGCGCCGGCAGAAGAAGAAGAAGGAAGAAGAAAAAGGAAGAAGAAGAAGAAAGAAAAAGGAAAAAGGAAGAAGAAGAAAAAGAAGGAAGAAGAAAACAAAAGAAAAACAGAAGAAAAACAAGAAAAAGGAAGAAAAAAGGAAAAAGGAAGAAAAAAAGAAAAAGGAAGAAAACAACAGAAGAAAAAAAGAAAGAAGAAAAAAAAGGAAGAAGAAAAAAAGAAAGAATTTTTAAAATTAAATACGTGAAAATACGTGAAAGAATTTTTTGTGTCTAATAAAATCAATTGCTATATTTTGATATACTGAATTAAATATGATTTCTCAAATATCTTTTTTCATTGCTATATTTTGATATACTGAATTGTTTTAAAGATGAAAAGGATAAAAACAGGAAAAGAAAAATGAAATGAAATGAAAAAGAAAAGAAAAAAGAGTGTGGCCAGCACCCCCCGCCCTGCACATGGGCCATCCCGACCCCACATATATTCGTCTCCCCTCTCCGTGACGCCGTGGTGTTTTTTTAGGGATCGAGAGGGGACGGCGAGGGTTATAAATGTGTTGTCCTCGCCTCCCCTCTCCGTGACGCCGTCGTCTGCCGCCTCGTCTCGCGCTCTACCGCGACACCCTCTCCCACCCCTTCCTTGCCCCCTCCTTTCGCCACCGCCCTTTCGCCACCGCCACCGCCACCGCCCCCCTTCTTCACTTAATTAATTTGTTTTTACTACATGTTTTCAGGACTGACATAATGGCGGACGATAGAGCTGACCCGATTATGGACAACTATGATCCGGACGGTGAAGCACATATGTTCGGCATCATAAACGGCGATATTCTATATGTGCCGACCGGAGAAGAAGAAGATGATATCTCTTCTTATCTGAACCTTGACGGTGAAGATGAAGGGCGCCGTCAGCAAGATGATGCCGAACAAACGTCGATAAACGACGATCTTCAAATGGAAGTAGCAACCACCTCCGGCGCCGAGGTATATATATACATTGAGCCTCTGGTGATACAAACTAACTGATTTGAATAAATATGTGTGTACTAACGCGCGCGACTCTTTCTTATTTTAGCCCTCGGCCGGATCGTCGGAACAATCGAGTACGTCGTCAAAGCGTGGCGCAACCAAGACGATGAAACAAGGAGAAACATGCACCATCGAGGTTGTCGACAGTGCAACCGGCAGGCCGCTGGAGCCCCGCAAGAACGCCACCAAGTTTGTCAGCCAATGCGGAGCCATTGTTAGAGACAACGTCTCGATCACCGTCCAGGAGTGGAATGAGCCAAAGAAGGCACGAATTGATGGTTTCACTTTTGTCGATAAGAGAACAAAAAAAGATTGCTTCAAGAAGCTTATGGAACATTTCGTTCTACCTCCGGAATACAACAAATTCGATGAGGAGGGTAACAAGATTGAGGAAAACAAGGAGAGGAGGAGGCTAGTCAAACAGTTCGCTCTTCATAAGATGGCCGACGCATTCCGGAAATTCAAGCAAAATCTAGCCCATGACTTTGTCAAGCAGAACAAGACTCCGGATTTCAAAGGACAATATGAGAAACTGAAAGATGATTGGCCAGAATTTGTGAAGCAAAAGAAATCGGAGCAGTTCATTCAAATATCGAAAAAAATTAAGGAAAATGCGGCTAAGAAGGAGTACAATCATGTTATGGGGCCAGGAGGGTATCGCCTTTGGGAGCCTAGGTGGGAGAAGATGGAGAACGAGCTGAGGGCGCGAGGAATCCGTCCAGGTACGGAGGGATGGGACCCAAGGGCCAAAAGCTGGTGGTACGGGCATGGGGGAACGCTGAACCCGGAGACAGGGGAGTGTGTTTACCGGGGCAAATTAATTAAACCCACCCAAGCCCTTATTAACGCAATGAGGGATGCTCAACAGGGGAAGATCAAGTTCAACAGAGAGAACGACGCGCTGACAAAAGCCCTCGGGAATCCTGAACACGGAGGACGTGTACGAGGCATGGGGCACATTCCGTGGAAAATAGGGTTCCCCCAGAACGATGACCCGTACGGTTACAGAAGCCGTAAGAGAAAGATGGATCGGGAAGCAGATGTTGTGGCGCGGTTGGCATCGGAAATGGATGTGATGAAGAAAACCATGAGTGTACTAGTAGCCGAAAGAGATGCAGCTCGGGTGCAGCATGAAGATCATCCAGCGGATCTCGGAAGCTAGCAGCGGAGAAGCAGCGTGGCTTCCACGGAGGCCCCACCGGCTGGTGCAGATGCACCGATGATCGAAATTACTGCACCGGAGCCTCTGGTGGTCCAAATTACTGCACCGGAGCCTCTGGTGGTCGAAATTACTTCACCGGAGCATCCTCGCTACCCCGTGGACGATATAAAGGAGATGAAAGAATGTCATCTGTATTATCCTATCGGGAACATGTCCATGAAGGTAGCCATCGGCAGTGCTTTACCATGTTTACCTGGAGCACTCCACCACAACAACCCCATTCAAGATGGCTATGCTCGTGTCACGGTGGAGGACATAGTCCAAGGGTTTGAGGACCTGGAGATTGACATTGCTACACCTGAAGGGGAGAAAAGACTTGGAGATGTCAAGCGCCATTTCATTCTATGGCAAAAGAAGTTTATCAAGTTTCCAGGCGAGGCGCCAAGGACAACAAGTCCACCCCCCTACGGTGGTGGTGGTGGTGGTGGCGGTGGTGGTGGTGGTGGTGGTGGTGGCGGTTCACCTACACCTCCGTCACGTCAGCCGACGCCGCCCCCCAGTCCACAACGTCCGGCGGGTGATCAGCCGCCGCCCCCCAATCCTCGTCCGGCGGGTGATCAGACGCCGCCCCCCAATCCACCTCCGGCAAAGAAGCAGAAGCAGTCCTGGATTATTAACCCGGACCCTTATGTACCTAAGACCACAAAGGTACCGGAGCCATCACTGAAGCCTCTCCCCACAAGGCCTTGGGAACGTAGTGCCGAGGAAGTCGACGCGGCCGCGGCTGCTGATTTGGAGAAATGGAAGGCGGACTGCAAGAAGAAAAGAGAGCCCGAGCCCAAGCCAGTATTTTCTGATGAGCAAAAGAAGTGGGCTAAGTCATTTTTGAGCACACCGTCCCAAGCCGCGAAGAATCTGCCTAACGACTATGCACGTGAACTTCGCAGGCAGGCACTCATGTTCAAGGAGAACAAAGAGCGGGAGAAGGCCGAAAGTAAAAAAAGCGGGAAACAAGTTGCCCAGCTCGGGAAACAAAGTAAACAATCGATTGCCCCGCTTATAGTGGAAGCCTTCTGTCCGGATGACCCCGAGATCATACAAGCTGCGGCAGCACAGGGATTGACTGTAATGAGTGCCAGAGAACAAGCGGCCAACTTAGGTATTACTCTTCGTGAACTGTTAGGCCTTGATGAGGCGCCAGTGAAGGAGGTAGTAATTACATATGTCAAGAATGGGCCTCTCGTCGAGCCTGCGGAGGAAAATGATCTACCTCCACAAATGAAAGGTCTGCTGAAATGGTACAAGGGTTACATAAAAAATAAAAACGCCAAAGAATATATTTATGCGGAAGTTAGACATGAGCATCACTTCAAACATTACTATGTACAAATTGAACTGAGTGAATTGTTCCAGCTTTTCAATCTGCGCGAGCTCGATAAATCTATCATCAGTTGCTACGTTCTGTAAGTGATTTATTAATTTCTACCCCATCTCGTTCATATTGCCTGCACTATATATATGTCCTAACTATATTGTTGTGTCCACTATTATACATGCAGAATGAAGATTAAGGAATGCAGAGTAAGGAACATCCATGATGTTGGGTTCATTGACCCACACATCGTTAATGGACATGTGTTGGAGCGTTACCCCGCCGACGTGGAGGCAGACCTGTGGCAGTTTCTTACAAAGCAGGAACTCAAAAGTGATATTCTATTTCCTTACCATTTTGAGTGAGTGTTTCTGTCTTGAGCACATTCTCTTTTGTTTACTCCATGCATGGTATGTGGCCGGCTAATCGATGAGTTATGCATGACGTACTGTGCATGTATCGTGTCCGCAGGTTCCACTGGATTCTGCTAGTAATTAAAGTTAACACCTCAGAATGTCTCGTCCACGACTCTGTGAATATGGATCCAAAGCTTTGGGGCGGCATGAGAAGAATGCTGCAGAAGTAATTATTTTCATTCATTTGCGCTCTATATCGATCGGCCTATTTCGTTATTTCCTAATATCAAGTAACTAATTAATAACTCTCTTGTTCATTTAATTTTCTTTGCCTCGTAGGGTTTGGAGACGGTTCGTAGATACAAAGGTCGGTGAATTCAAAAAAGAGCTAGAATTCAAAATGTTAAAGGCTAAGAATGCTGGGGATATTCAGCCACCGGAGACCAATCTATGTGGATACTATGTCTGTGAGATGATCCGGAGATACACCTCTGAGCGGGTTCCGAGTGATACCAATGCTCAGAGGAATAACCTCCGGTGGATGCTTAGTCCAGAAGCTCGCTTCCGACCACTTCAAGAGGAACTAGCTGGATGGTTCAGCAGGGAAGTCCTCCATCCTAAAGGAGAACACTATTACGAGGACGTAGAACTTTATATGCATTAAATCATGTATGGAAACTTGTTCAAAATTGTATATGGTCATCCGATGATATTGAATATATATTGTATATTCCTCTTGAATTCTTTTTGGTTCTAATTTCAAATTTATTTGAAATTGTACATTCATATGCATGTATGTAGTACCGTAGAATATATGAAACTCCTTCAAAATTAAAATAAAGCATAAAAGAAATAAAACAATACAAATTAAACAGAAAACAGGTTTAAGGGGGGGGGCTAAAACCCTAAACCTGCGGCGGCCTTTAGTCGCGGTTGGCCAGAAGAACCGCGACTAAAGGTCCTCCGCCCCGACGGCCACCTGGCGCCCACGTGGACGGGCCTTTAGTCGCGGTTCTTAAGCAACCGCGACTAAAGGTGGGGGCCTTTAGTCGCGCACGGTCTGTCGCGGTTGCGCAACCGCGACTAATGGCAGTTGCGAACTGCGACCAAAGGCCCTTTTTCCACCAGTGAGGCGAGACGTGAGTTGACCTAGCGGCTGCTTGGTTGCCTCTCGATGAACAGTCCCAATTGATTTCGTGCGTGCAATACGTAGATTGAGTCGAGACCAACATGGTTCTGGCTTGCTCCCATGTCCCGTGGAAACCACCGAAGCTTAATAGGATTGGCAGTTGAATGCTAAGTTTAATTATGAGAAATTTAGCATATGCATGTTATTGTATTACCGGTCCGAAGTTTGGCACGTACACTATTGTCCGTCCTTCTGTCATGTTGATCCACTTGCCACCACATCCAACCAACACCTCTCCATGTGAACGCACCACCTCATTGTTTGCCCTTTGACCTGGATATGGTTGCTACCAATAGTGGTGGCTTAGCCATTCCTCTGGCCACCCCACCCTTCTAACCCTGCGCCTCTATGTGTGTGGTCGCCCACTTCATCCTCCTCTGTTGTTCATCTTGGCCTTCCTCATCCCCACTGCTCCATTCCGTCGCTGCCTCCGCCTCGTCAAGAATAGACCAAATCTCTAAAATAACAAAAACTGAATAATAGTAGCAAACACATCATCCTAGGTATCATTATAGCGGTAGTTAATAGGAATGCCAGTTGAATGCTTAGTTTCATTATGCGAAACATATCATGCTTGAGTATTGTGCATGCCACTGTGCCACAAATGATTTAGGTATACCCATATGTAACATGTAATGATGTCGGTGCCATAATGATATATGCACCGGACAATAGCCCTTTCATTCTACTTTATATGACACATTACATGGTACATATTTACAGATATGGAGAGACAGAGAGTTGAATGAGTCGGCACATTAGCAATATGGGGCAAAAATAAAATCTAAAGACGGCACATGGTCTTGTTGTATAGCAGTGCGTATGGGCATAAATGAAAACCTTCTGTTCAAAAATATCTCATGGAAAAAGAATCCTAGCAACCACAATATACATCATTAACAATTCATGTGTGTATATAAGGATGACCAATCCAGTGTGTGTGTGTGTGTTTTCTCTGCCAAAGAGTTCGGTAGCTTTCTCTCGACCACCTACCGTTAGCAACAGACAATGCAAGAAGAGAGCAATGCACTCCCACAAACAAAAGAAAAGCTAGAGATCAATGCTACTTTGAGAACATGGGGATAGGAGACATCCAGGAAGGAATGCTTCGTCATATGGAGCGGTAACGTACACATGCCGTTGCTTGTTCGGCAACACAACGTTCTTTGACTGCAGCTTGGTTGTTGTGGTCTACCGTGGATGTCGCTCGCACTGAATGTCGGTCTGTCTTGACTGCATGGTAATTTCCTCGTGGAGAAATTGCTGAGACGTGTGTTTTTTTGTCCGTCCGCCACGGGTTAACCGGACAGTTGAGTAGCAACACATCAACGGTCGTCAACAGAAACGCAAGCCACTGTGCATGCTTTTTGCCGTGAGTGAAGTGCATCATAGGTCCTTAAACTATTTTAGAGGTGTCACGTAGGTCCTCAAACTATGAAAACCGTCATTTAGGTCCTCAAAGTGCAATATATGTGTCATCCAGGTCCTCAAACTATTTCAAATGTGTCATATAGGTCCTTGAACTATTTCAAAGGTGTCACATATATACACACTTATTGCACTTCAAGGATTTTTAAGGACCTAGATACCATTTTTCTTAGTTTGAGGACCTACATGACATCTTCGAAATAGTTCAAGGACCTAGGATGCACTTCACTCTTTTGCCTATGGCGCATGCCACTGTGCCACCCACGTGACTACGTGAGCACGTAATACAAAAGTTTGGCACAAACATTGTGCACATACGTCCTTGTGTCTGAAATTCGGCATGCCCACGATCACGCATGTTGCCGTGTATGCGGAAGATCTCGCACGACGTACGCGTCCGCCACGTCCGGCGGGCGACCCCGATCCACATCGCGCTGCGCTGCCCCATTACCCAGGAAAGGATCATCAGTTCGCGCCAATAATAGAGCCAGCAGCGAGCTGATCTCACGACGTGCATGCGGCGTGCGTCGGCGCTGCCCTCTGCCCCCGGCTCTCCGGCTCCCGTCGTCGCACTGCACACGCCCTCGTCAACGGGGGTTCCCTGCAGCCGCGCATGGAGGGCGCGCGGCCGGCGACCCCGTCGCTTTCGCGGATCGGTGGAAACCGGCGACGGCCCGGCATGGTTCCGGCTCCCGTCCCACGTCCCGTGTATACCGCGGAGGCCATGCAGGCAGGGCGTCGAATCTGGCTACCATGTGTCGTTGTTAATCGTTGTCACCTGGGTAGTAGTGAGTTTGCGGTACGTGCAGAGCCCTGCTGGCAGCGGCGGTTCAGTGTATTGGAACACATGGCATGCAACTCCCGGGTGCATCTGCCGCGGCATCAAGGCACATGCCATCCATACTCAAGTTTTGACTTTGTTTCAGACAGATATAAGACGCAGAAGAAAGATTTTTGAAAGGAACTAAAGCCGATCCAGCTGATGCTCCATGAAATGTTCAGCCACGCGTCGCGGATTATCTTCGGTTATCTGGCCTGGCCGACCGAGTTATCAATAGCATGCTGTTGATCAAGTCTCTACGATGCAGAATCATCCAGCATAGTGGGGATAAGCTTCCGGAAGGGATCTTTGAAAAGAAACATTTCCGGAAGATTTCCTCGTGAAGAAAAACAGCATTTTCAGAAAATTATCTGTCAACCCAAAAGATAGTATACATTCAGAGTAGTCTGCCACACGAGCTTAATTCTTTTACTGATCTTACGCTTGCTTTATTTTTCCCCGCGCGCCCACCCCGTGTATACCACGTGAAACTGAAAAAGGTGCATATGCATTTTGATCCTACGGTCAGTACTTTCCGCGCAGAAAAGGTCCCTTTCGAGGGTCTATCTGCCTAAATATCACAGGCAACCTGAATCCCTGAACCCTGTGATTTTCACCAAGTTGCAACATTAAAGGCAGTACGTATGGTCGGCTTATATCTACCTTAGTCGGCGGCCGCTGTAAGCAATAGTTCATTGTAGATTCGTAGGATGCACTTGATCTACTCCACTAGTTCAGTGGCGACAAACGTGATTGGAGATGCTATTACTAGCTCCGTTGTCGGCCGATGCACACAGCCAGCAATAGCTCATCGTAGGGGCACTAGTTCTTGATTATACCGTTCCAGAAGGAAAGAAGTTCAGTGGCGACAAATCATCTACGCATACTCTATTGACGGGAGCTAGTGGTCGGGTGTTCCGCGTGGGACGTCTATGTATAGTTGTTGGGCGTCCATCTGTCTAAGAGCATCTCCAGCAGATCCGGTATATATCGCCGTCCTATGAATTTCGTTTACAATATCTCGTAAACAAAAATTTCCGGGACGGTAGACCGACCAGTAGAATACTTCCCGTAAGTTTTGTTGGATTTCTTACTTGAACTGAAACATCTAGTTCGCGTCATAGACATCACAGTAGTTCCACAACTATAATTCATCACATGCAAGCAAATTAAACTACTAGATAGATAGTTCCGCACATAGCACACCACTTGATAGATAGTTCAAACTTAAACTACTATACTGGATCTAAAACTTAAACGACTAGTTGGATCACAGGAGTTCTACTCATCTTCATCCTTGCCATCACCGGAGCCGGAGCCGGACTTGCCCATGTCGAGGTGGTGCTCCATGAGGAAGTTGCAGAGCACCTGCATGAGTTCACACTCCTCCCGGAGCGCCGACACCCGTGCTGTTGTGGCTTCGTCCCTGGCAGCGGCCGCCCGCCTCACCTGGAACCAAGCGCGCTTGGCCGCTCGGCGGCACTGCACCACCGGATCGAAGATGTGATGCAGGCGGTCGAAGTTCTCCCACGTGCCTGCTCTGGTGCTGCGGGACAGCACGCGCAGCGGCGTGCCTGCTCCCTATGCCATTCCGGCATCGGGGGCGGAGGGAGGAGCTCCCGGCCTCCTCGTCATGGCCGCGCTTGCGAGGCGGCCCGCCGGGCCCCCCTGCCCACCCCGACCGGCACCTGCTGACGACATCTCCGCTGGCTTTCGGTGGAAAACCTCGTCGCAAAACGCTGCCGAACCTCGGTCGATTTCTCGTCGGAGTGGAAGAAATGGGATGTGGGAAAGGGCGGATGGATACCCTAAAACGCCCGTGTGCCGACATATATAGCAGATTGGAGGACGGTTTGCGGGCCGCCCATAATTTTTTTACAGGCCGGGCCGTTTTAGCGGGACCTGGTCGGGCCGTTTTTTGGCCCGTCCCGTAAAACGGCCGGAAAAACGCGCTTCACCGGAGTTATACATGATCTACTAGAGATGCTCTAAGGGTATCTTTAAAGCGGACTCTCAAACCACTTGCAACCATCTGAATTGCGTGGTCCAGATGTGTTTAGTCATCTAACGCGGGCCTGTATCGATCAATCGAGCGGTCCGGATGTACTTTTTCTAGCAAACCCGAGATAAACTAAGGAGCTTTGCGGGTTTCGAACAGCAGTCACGTATGACTCTGACACTCCCGGCCCACCCAAAACCTCTCCTGGCCTCGTGCTTCCATCCTCTCATTTACTCTCCTTCAGTTTTTCTCTCTTGCCTTTGTCGTCGCTCCACCACCCCGGCCGTCACGCCACACCTTTGCCAGAACTCGACGAGTCTGTCACCTCCAACTATACACCTGAGCTCCATGCCGCTTCTCCTTCGCCATCGTTGCACACCTCTTCTCCAACCGTCGCGCATGCACTATACCATTCGCTCCTACGATGCTCACCATGCCCGACAACTATTTGGTGAATTGCCCGAGCTAAAAGTTGATGCCCCTTCTTCTTTGAAGCAATGGATTCAGATATAGAGTGCATATACGAGCACTATGTTGAGTCTTCCGACTCGTTCGACGAGGATGACTACATGGATGAGAAGGCAATGATGCAGGCAGTATTTGCAGACGCGGAGCGTGCGGAGAAGCATGTTCTTAATTTCAAGGGGTCAATCAAGGGTCATCGAGTGCTCAACCACAACCAGGCACGCGGCCATTTGACGCTGATGGACGACTACTTTGCCCCCAATGCCCTCTTTGCTGACAATTTTCGTCGGTGCTTTCGCATGCGCAGAAATTTCTACGATCGTCTTTACCATGGTGTCCGGTTCTTTGATGACTACTTCATCTTGAAGAAGGACGCCATGGGAAGGATTGGGTTCTCTGGTTACCAGAAGTGCACGGCTGCACTATGGATGATTGCATATGGCACTGTTGCTGATTAGTGGGACGAGTACCTACGGATGTCTGAGAGCGCATGCGGATATGCCATAGTCAGGTTTGCAACTGCCATGGTGGTAGACGTGCTTGGACCTCAGTACTTGAGAGAACCAACTGTGACAGACACCGAGAGGCTCTTGGCAATCTCGAAAGTAAAAGAGCGGCCAAGTTTGCTCAGATCTCTTGACTGCATGCATCTAAATGGAAGAACTGCCCAAAACCTTTCCAAGGCAACATCATTCTTGAAGCAGTTACATCACACAATCTTTGGATTTGGCACGCTTTTTTAGGCATGCCCGGGTCTCACAATTACATAAATGTGCTGCAGCGATCGCCATTCTTTGCTAGGCTGATTGAAGGAAAAGCTTCTACTTGCCACTATATTGTCAATGGGCATGAGTACAACATGGGCTACTATTTGGTTGACGGCATCTACCCTTCGTAGGCTATTTTTGTCAACACCATCTCTAACCCAGATGACCAGAAAAAGTCTCACTTTGCCCAAAGACAAGAAGCAGCTAGAAAGGATGTTGAGAGAACATTTGGAGTTCCGCATGCACGTTTTGCAGTTGTTCGTGGACCTGCTAAACAATGGGATTGGGCAACCTTGTGGGAGGTGATGACATGTTGTGTGATCATGCACAACATGAACAGGAATATGAAGGTGATGATGCTGCCGCAGGTCTTGAATTTGAGAACATGGGTGATCCTATAGAACTTTCCGACCAGAATCCGGCCACATTAGAAGAGTTAGTTCAAATGCATCAACAAATTTGACATCGAGCAACTAAAGGAAGTTCTGATTGAGTATCTATGAACGGTTAAGGAGGATAACAATGTTGGAGTGCAATATTTAAACTTCTTTAAATTAGAACTACTCCTGCATTTAAACTATTTTGGATTATATACGCGGCTATTTGAACGAGCGGACATAAAAAACTTGGCCGAAGTAGTACTTGACGGCCAAGTTGCGGAGCGCTATAGCGAGCTCGTGATCGTTCTAGGCGGTGGCGATACGGTCGATGGCACCTTCTTCTTCGTTGGCCACCGCGCGCTACGCGGCGACGAGCTTCTCATCAGTGGTGCATCATCTCTTGATGTGCGGCAAGATGTGTTCGTCGAGCACATCGAAGCCGGCCCAAGGGTTTCGCCCGCTGCTCCGGGAGAGCCGGCCGCGCTACTGCGCTTGCCTCGATCTCCATGGCACCACGACACGACTGGATCTACCAGCCTTCGTGTCGTGTTGCTCGCGCTTGCTCGGCTACCCCGGCTTCCACCAGCACCATCGGCCATCGATATTGTGAAGAAGGGGGAAAAGCAGAGGAAAGGAGGACACAATTTCTCGCCGGAGCAAATCGAATCTGCGGCGGAGGGGATTGGGGGGCTAACCCTAAATGCCCTTGGTGACGTGTATATAGCGGCAGAGGGGCCGCATATCCAGTACGCCGTATATTTTTTCCACCGGCCGATCGATATGCAAGATCTATTCGGACTGCCAAAAACGCAAATCCCGCAGGTCGGCTGGAATTTTCCGGGGCCGGGGGCCTTTTACGGGACTTGCTAGGGATGCTCTTAGTCGGCGACTGATGTAAGCAACAGTTCATCTTAGGTGCACTCGATCCATCTATTCCACTAGCTCAGCGGCGACAAACCTGACTCGAGATGCTACCACAATCTCCGTCGTCGACCGATGCACAGCCAGCAACAGTTGATCGTAGCGTAGGGGCGCCACTCTACTTGACTATACTGCTCCAGAAGGGAAAAAAAAAAGCTGAGCGGCGACAAATCACGTATGCACGCGTAGTTTTATCGACGGGAGCGATAGCCAGCGGTCGGCGGTTCCGCTTGGGACGCGCGCCCCCAGCGGGACGGGGCCAACCGCCCACGCCCATCAACGGAAACGGCTCGGGGCGAGGGAAGAGCAGAGAAAACAAGGACAGCGACGTCGCCGGCCGGCCGAGGAACCGGATCCGCGGCGGCGTGGCGCGCTGCCACTGGCCGGGCGACTCCCGCCCCCCAATCATTCCCGCTTTGTAAAACGCGCGCGGGCCGAGGGCGCGGGCGCCAACCGGGCCGCCCCACGTCGCCGCGGCCGCTCCACCGCGCGCGCGCGCGCGCTCGGTCGCGTCCACGCGATGCAACGCGTGCCGGCGACGGGGACACGCGAGACGAGAGCGCTCTCCCTTCCCTTTCTCCCTCCCTGGACACAACAGAGCTGCTCAATTCCCCTCAGTAGATTGCTCCCGTGGGCAACTTCATCCCCCAAAAAAAGATTGCTCCCGTGGGCCGTGGACTGGTCGGTTATGTGCGTGCTTATCTTGACGATTGACCCCTCAAAAGAAAAATCTTGGCGATTGACATTTCGCACGTTGCGAATTATATGGCGTACAAGCAAATACCGGTGACGTATTCCTCCTGGCCTAAAATGGGGCCCGTGCGTTCCGTCTTCCGTGCTCGCTCGGGCAAACCGCTGCCGCCGGACGCCGGCGTCGGAACCGGCCGGCGGCTCCGCATGGCCCGGCGGTGTCAGGGGTGGCGGGCAGGTGGAGGATTTGCAGCCACGTTTTTCGGCGCCAATCAGCCACCGTCTTGTCACCCTCGCCCGAATATGCCCTGCCCTGCCTCCCCTCCCTTTTTTTTTAAAATAACAGCAACTGCTTAAATGGACTAATAATGCATGCACTGGCATCATATTGTCATATTATACGTTCTGTGTAGCCTGAAACCACACCCACCACAGTTTCTTTACCAATTCATGTCGCCAGAGAATCATTTTCTCCACCCTAAAGGCTCGTAATATTTTTGCTTTCTTCCGCCAATCCATCATCTGCAATAGATAGCTTTTCCCCAGCCTTTAGGGGGTAAAAAATAATTATTATTAAACACACACTGACAATAAAACCCGAACAGCTAGAGACAACGCAGTGCCACAGCTGAAAGTCTCCACAAAAATTGAAAAGCATACACATGAGTCGGCATGACATAATCTAAAACACGCAGTAGTGGCACAAACGTACACAAAACCATCAGAGAAAAACAATTTAAAAAGAAAGGAAGAAAGAAAGAAAAACTGACCCAATAAGGCCAGGCCAGCTCACGCTCCTCCTCTACTCCCTGCCTGACCTGACCTGACCTGACCACGCCTCACGGATTTTTTTCCGACGCCCCAACAGAAAAGAGAGAGGGGAGGGAGGGGGGGAGGGCAGACGAAAATAATCATCTCCTCTTCTCTCCACGGCCTCCCTCACCACCACCACCTCCCTCTCCTCCTCCCCGCCTCCCCAACAGATTTCCCCAACCTCGCCGCGCAGAGGCGGCCCGCGATCGCTCGGGAGCTCCCCGGATCCCGCCGCGAGGGCGCGGCCATTCGCCGCGGGAAGGGAAGCCTCTCTCTCTCTCGCGCGCGGTCTGGGCTCTGCCGCGCGGCTGCTGCTGACGCCGTGATCCGCGCGGGGTCCCCGGGGGAATGTTCTACCTCAAGCTGCCGGGCGGCGCGGAGTTAGGGTCCCTGCGGGGGGCGGCGGGGCTCTGATCTGCCCCGCGGCGGCGGTCGAGGCCCAGCCGGCCAGCGTCGGGGGAGTCCATTCGTTCGGCCGGCCATGGCGCACGCGGAGGCGGACCCGAGCTGCCTCGAGAGCTTCGAGCTGTACGAGACCGACTCGGTGAGCGCCCTCGCCCCCCAAAATCACATTGCGCCCGCGGGCTTTGTTATGTGCCACGCGCTTCCTCGTTTGGTTGCCTCCTGCTTTGCTGATGCTCGATTCGGCGACCCACCCTGCGCGAGCTTCGGGCGGGCGGGCGGGCGAGCTTGTGGTTCCGGAAATGGCCGAGCTACCGGGCCGTTTGTTTCGGAAGGGGGCTGGCGTCGCGCGTGGCTTCGGTTGTGGACGACGGCACGGGTTGTGGCCACCTGGAATCTGGATGGTCTCCATGCTGCCACGGCCGAGGCCGAGATTCGGAATTGCGATCCTGATGTTAATCAGCTGCAGCTGCTTGTGATATGGGTTTGCTTGGGGTCATTGCGTGACACTTCTGTGATTGGGAATTGCGTTCACGACCTGTGCTCGTGATTTTGGTTTGCTTGGGGTTGAGGGGGGGTGCAGGCTGACTATCGCGAGAGGTGCTTATGAAGTTTCTAGCTGTCTGTGTGATGGTGTTGTTCCATTCCGTGCCGGGAGATACGGAATTGTGTTTCTCCTGTTGCGTTTTGTTCATCTCTGGTTAGAAAATGGAGGAGGCTTTCTTTGTTTCTAGATAGCTTTGTAGGTTAGTGTTGGAGTTCTGATTCCAGGACGAGAGCCTTGTGCCTTTTCTTTTAGTTTCTAAATCTAATTTCCAATATTTAATCACCGCTGCTTTTGTGTGATCTATTACTGTTTATCTACCGAACTGCTATCTTACTGTAGACTTATTTTCAGTTTGGCAACAATCGAATAGCCAAAAAAATCGGTGTGACGGTGCTGAGTTGAGGGGAGACGGGTTAGAGTCAGAGCTGGCAGGGTCGCGGATGCGGTTTCGCAGCCATAGCAAGGTGGATGCAGAGGTGATGCGAGTTGGGGAGTTAGGGTCTGGGGGTATGTATCACCAGAGGCTTGGGGGTCACGAGGAAATGCTTGATCGCCTCCAGTCTTCATGGCAGTAGAGCCAGCGGAATGGAGGAAAGAAATGGAGAGTTGCGGGGAGAGAGAGAGTTTTGGTTGGGGTGGGCCGTTCGGTTCTCTGATCCTATGGTGCAAAAACATCACTGTTGGCCAATTGGGAGTCAGTCGATGCTAAATAAACACTATTTATTTTGAGGTTTTGCTCATTTCCGGTGTGAATGCCCACTCTTTGGACATTTGTTATTCCAAAGTAGAAGATTCTTTTTACTCTGCCCACTGTGCGGCGTGTATGTTTGACCATTATTTTTTGTAAAAATTGACAGATAAATTTGTGCAACTATTTTTCATGACAAACCTTATGGTATGATTTGCACCTAACCGTTGTATATTTTAATCCATTAATGTGATATATGACAAGTTTGAATGGGGACGTGTTCCAAACATCATCTATCTTGGAACAGAGGTAGTTGTAGTTTTATTGACATCATATAACATGATGCAAGTAGCTTTGCTTTTGATGTTGTTCATCATACTTAAATTGTGATTTTTTTTTGCAGAAATTTTATATTCTCGGAACTAACACTGACAAAACATTATGGAGATTACTCAAGATTGATAGACTGGAGCCATCAGAGCTCAACATAGATGAGGATTCTACCATGTACTCACACAGTGAATATCTTGATCTACGAAAAACTCTAGATGAAGACCATAGGTCAACTGGTGGACTCAATTTTGTTACAAATTGTTGTGGAATCATTGGTAAATTATCCCATCTTTCTCTGATAATGATACCATGCTAATAGATGGCAGTTCTTTTTGTTGTGACTATGCATCAATGATAAATTTCCCATACAGGTTTCATTAAGTTCCTTGGGCCTTATTACATGTTAATTATCACCGAGCAGAGAAAAATTGGTGCTATATTTGGCCATGCAGTTTACCAAGTTACCAAGACTGTGATGATCCAGTTATCTAATTCCAAAATGAAGCAAACGCTTCTAAATTCCAACGATGAGAACAGGTATGTTGTATCCCACATATCAATGATATCCCAGACTTCACATCAGTTCACAAAATTTGATTGTTGGCAATATTTTCTATCTGTGAAGCATTTGATTTTGGATTAATTGGATAAATGCCACTCAAATTCTGGCAATTCTGAGAAATGCCACTGCAATTTCCAAACTTTGAAAAATGCCATTGCAAATTTTGCAAACTTTGAAAAACGCCATTGCAGGCTTTGAAAAATGCCACTGCAAATTTTGCAAACTTTGAAAAACGCCACTGCAGACTTTGAAAAATGCCACTGGAAATGGCATTTTTCAAAGTTTGGAAATTGCAGTGGCATTTCTCGGAATCGCCAGAATTCGAGTGGCATTTATCCAATTAACCCATTGATTTTTTGTTTCTTGATATTTAATTATTTATTTCCTATACCCATATGCAACACTTTATGTGTCCTTATAAAGCGATGTTTACTATGTGTGCAGGTACAAGAAGCTCTTGCAGACAATAGATCTTAGGAAAGACTTCTTTTTCAGCCACTCGTACCATATCATGAGAAGTCTCCAGAAGAATTTTAATGATCCACAGGCAGGATGGGACCTATATGACACAATGTTTGTATGGAATGAATTTCTAACACGAGGGGTTCGTAACATTCTGCAAAGTACCTGCTGGACTGTTGCGTTAGTCTATGGTTTCTTTAAACAGGTATATACCCCATGAGATTGATCTCTTTTAGTGATGTCATATTCAACACGAGAACTTGTGTCTACGGTAGATTGCATCCATAAAATGGATCCTTTATCTCAAGTACTGTCTGCATGGTATGACAGATATTGGCGCATTAAATTTTCTCCCTGTTTATTTTCTTCATTTGTTTTACTACTTAGTGAGGCATTTTATTTTTATTTTCTGATGCTAGACTAGTAATAGTACCATGTCTTCAAATTTACTTTCCACACTTAAAAATGTAAAATCATGCCATAGTGAAGAGGAGAGCCTACAAATATTTAGATACAGTTATAAGATGTGGCAAAACTTTATACCAAATGTTTTATCTTTTGTAAGATATGCATCGATTGTGAATTCAATCTGTTCTATTAGAAAAACTTATCTAATGTAGACGTAGCAGAAAACACTCGCTGTACGATTAAATAACTTCCTTTACTCGTAAGTGCTTCTTAGGAAACCATTTTCTTAATAGTATAATTATTTGATTTGACTTAATTAATTCAAGGATAAAATGAAAATATCTGGGAAGGACATTATGTTGACTCTCATTGCTAGACGATCGAGGCATTATGCTGGAACCAGGTTTGTCACTTGTGAAACCCTTTATTCTTATATATTTTTCCTGTTAGTTTGTTATCTGATTTGAACGGGTGAGATTCAAAAGGAAATATGGACCATTGAATTGCTTGATCTCGCCACTCGTATTGAACAGGTATTTAAGGAGAGGTGTGAATGAGGAGGGCAGAGTAGCAAATGATGTCGAGACTGAGCAACTTGTTTTTGATGACACACTTGGACCTAGGCAAATAAGCTCTGTTGTGCAGAACAGGGGTTCTATTCCTCTATTCTGGTCCCAAGAGACATCAAAGCTTATTATTAAGCCTGATATCATATGTAAGCATTGAAATCCTTCTTTGCTGCATGGAGTATCATTCAGTTGTTTTAATTTGCTTGTTCTTTCAGTGCATGAGAAGGGCAATAATTATGAAGCAACCAGGCTTCATTTTGAAAATCTTAGGAGGAGATATGGAGATCCCATCATCATCTTAAACTTGATTAAGGTAAGTCCCACACTGTTATTATGCGGTGAGACTTCTGATGGATGCTTCATGCCTTCATCCTTGAATGCGTGCAGTCGACTTGCTTTAGTTTTGACTAAAAATATCTTCGTGGGTGTTTAGACCAGCTATGTGAAATAGTCCGGGTAGAAATGACTTAGAAAAATACATCATTCTGCTATCTTGACATATTCCATTGTTCCGTTAGGTGTATTTACACTTATACATATTCCACACCGCTCTGCTACTGTTCACTCAATGTTTAGTGCAATGTCGAACGATTGGAATACCCATAGGCCCACCAGTAAGTATGTGCTCTTATTCCAACCCTGACTCATTGTAAGTATTCCACCCATGTGGCTGCTTCTAGGCAAGCATATTATACCCAAGTTTGTAGTGTAAACATCTGTTGCTGTTTTATGCTACGTTTCAAGTTCCTCTCCTTGCTTCTTAGCACCGGCGGTGAGGCTGAGCAAGGCACCACTAGTGGCCTCCCCGACTGGGCCGGCGAGGAGAGTATGGAGTCAAAGAGTGTTAACGGACATTAACTGAATCTAGAAAGAGCAGAGTGGCATATACATAGATACATCTAAAAGGAACAGTAGCATGTGCATAGTTCATAAAAAAGCTACAGCAGAACACAAGTTAGTAGTTGAACTAATGGCAAATGTGTAAAATCCCCTTGTTAAAATTATAATCTTAAGAGGTTTCAAAAATAGATTACAATAGATACATCTAACAGAACAGTGGCATGATCAAAGTTAGTTTTGGAGACCTTCACTTATGTGGTTGAAGGTTACTTTAAAAGCTCATGCTCTCACCTTCTTTTTTGCTGCTATGTCAAGACACGCGAGAGGAAACCGCGGGAATCCACACTTCGTCAAGAATTTGACAAAGCAATAAAGATTATAAATAATGGTCTACCAGTCGAAAATCATTTGAGGTTTTTACATTGGGATCTTAATAAAAGCACTCGAAGGTATCAATTCTTTGTGCTGTACACCTTCCAGTTGTGGTTTATTAGATGCTTTTGACGTGCATTACTGAAGCGAGTTTTATTTCAGCAAAAATGCAAATGCCCTCCAAGTACTTATGAAAGTGGCATTCGAAGCTCTGAACTTGACAGAATTCTTTTATTGTCAAGTTTCCTCAGCTCAAACACCTGGGAGCTCCCTTAATTTACATACTCCATTGTAAGTATTTGTTATTCCGTAATGGTGTCTTTGCCATTTAATTTGAGTGGCTGTTATCTTTTACCTCATGAATAGGATACTGCCTTAATCCAAAGACAAAACATTTTTGTTTGTGTTATCTCTGATTTTTCGTTTCACACCTTACAGGAATGGTTGTGGTTTTCGTGGATGTGATGACAAAAATGACGGTGGCAACACAGACTGTATCGATAATAATGGTGACATATCCCAAGAAGATACATGTGGTAGTTCTGATACCTCCACTAGTGGAATTGCAGAAGATGTAGCCACTAACAATGGATCGACAACAGTAAAGCCCCCCAAATTACAAAAGGGTGTATTGCGCACGAACTGTATAGATTGTTTAGACCGCACAAATGTTGCTCAGTATGCCTATGGTTTAGCTTCTCTTGGACACCAGTTGCATGCACTTGGTTCTGTAGAATCTCCAGAGCTTGATTTAGACTCCCCCTTGGCCCACCATTTGATGCACTTTTATGAGCGGATGGGTGACACACTTGCTTTGCAGTATGGTGGTTCGGCTGCACACAACAAGGTACTCCTACAATGTAATCTTGTTGTTTCAGTAATTTCACTTGTGGTATGTTGCTTCAGCATGTGAGATAAGCTTCAGTTCCTTCACTCACGTCAATAGAAAGACTCAGAATGAAATAGGTTTGATTATACTGCATATATTTTTTAGGGTTTCTCTAGTTTTGCTCTTTATTTTAGGTTTAGTTTTCAAAGTGAACCAATTATACCAGGATTGTTTCAAGAAAATGATTTGAACCATGTATCTAAGTGGATTTTAAAAAAATGATTTTGGTTTTGAGGACTAGTATCCAATCCGTATACGAGAACTTGTTGCTTAAGTTGGGTATGACTCATAGCTCGAGGACAAAAAAAAGGCAGTCGTTTCACTGAGTTATGCTGATTGATGAGCCTCAGAAGGTCCAATATGACATGTTTTCTTCATGTTCAGCTGTTCGTTGAGCACTCATCTGATGAACCTACATGTGGTTTTATCTTTTATGTACAGATATTCTCTGCAAAGAGAGGGCACCTTAAGTTTGCTATTCAGTCTCAAGAGTTCTTCAGGACACTACAGCGATACTACAGTAATGCCTATATGGATGCTTACAAACAGGCAGCAATAAATTTGTATGTTTGGTTAAGCTCAGTGTTCACTACACATCCCTTTATATACTTTTAATAAGAAATAGTATGTACTGAGTTTGTTATACTTGTTGTTTTTGCGTTCTTAAAATTGTAGATTCTTGGGTTACCACCGACCGCAGCAGGAAATATTTGCACCTTGGGAGTCAGAGTCTGTTTCTGGGGAGAATGTCCTTGATGACAAAACAAGGTAAACTTATATGGTGGTTATGATGGTTTTCTTGAATGCATGTGACAAGACCACAAGACATAAGCTTTTCCTTTTGATTGAACTACTAGAACAAGTACCCCCAATTTGGGTCACACGTGGATGTTGACCTTATACGTGAAGTGCATTTATTTGTTGGCTAACAGCAACAGCATAATTAGTACAGTGCTACTAGTGCTATTAACAAGAACGGGCCAGTAGTGCTTGCATGAGAATATGGGACCAGAAAGTAATTTAGACAAGTGGGTGCTAACTCAACCCTAGATTGTTCACTTCAGAAGTTCTGACCAGCAGAGTTTGATGGTTATCATTTTTTAATTCTGGAATTAAAAACATGATGCCGGTAAAACTTGTAATGTGTAGGGCATCTCATTATTGTGATAATATAAGGTGATTGTCTTGTGTCATTCCACAGTTAGCGACCAAGGAGAAAACAAAAGACCCCATCCAGTGCATACAGCTAGTTTCACCTGTGCTCTTGAAGTTAGGACAGAAATATGTGTTTTTAGTCGTCTCATTTACCTTTTTGTAAGGGCAGTGTCTCCCTGTTTTGTTACTTTTTGTTCTTGCTATTACACTCAAATCCTTGTGTATTAGGTTCGCTAGATTTGATGTCCTGAAACAGAGTGAGTTGTCTATTGTTGAAAACAGTACAACCTGGTAAAAAACATCCGTACAAAATACCTTTCCGTAGTGTTTCCAAACTGATCTTAGGGCCACCTCATTAAAGAATTGTCTATACTTTATTTTATCCGCACATGCATTTTGCAAATCATTAAAATCCATCTTATCAATTGTCCGAGTTGTATATTTGTCACAGTCAACTTATAAAAAGGTCAAGATCAGATGGCAGCATTCTTCGTAAAAGCAACACTTCTCTGTCCAGCAATGGTCCAAATGGAATTTCGACACCAGGATTTAGTGATTTCGAAAATGAGCTACAACCTCCTAACTGCCGGTCTGGTTCGGTGCATGATGCGGTGTCAAAATTAAGGTTTGTCTGAGTTCTGGTTCTGGAACTTCACCTTTCTATTTTCTGTCAAGAGCATATACCAATGTGCAGAAATTAACATTTAATACTTATGGTATGATTCTCTCTTCTATTGAAAACTACTGCAGGTATACTCCAACAGTGCCTCATATTAAGTATACCAGTTGCGAGCTTGACTATGGCAACTTTTCTGGGGATTCAAATTTCCTTGATCTTGACTGGCTTTCAGCTTCAGACAATGGAAGGTTGTTCATACTGCCTGCCTTCCCTTGTTGATCCTGTATCCGTGTCTTTGAATGTATCAAGCTTTTTATTTGTTGCATTTGTACACATGCAGTCATGCACACAAAATGTGGAACAAAGAATCATTCGTATAACATTTCCATTATTTCTGTTGGTATTATTCTACATTTATCATTGAAGAATAAATAGTTAGCTTGCAAAAATGGTTCCTTTGAACACAATCTTTAGATCCTTTGTTTGTACCAGATTTCTATAAATAAGAGGCAACCTAAAATATTGTAATCGTTGCCATGTGTTCTCTGATCAGTCTGTTGAAGTGTCCATCCAATGCTCACTGAAACCACACACTGAACTGCGATATGTTAAGAAGAGATAGTCACAACCTTGAACACTCTCTTATTCCATTAGCAAGAATTTTATATAGGAAGTAGAGTTATGGGTCATACAGGCCATGTAGGCCATGCCATCTTTTATACTTATACCGAACAAGATCTAGGATGAATATTTTTAATAAGTTCTTGCTTTATTTGCCCATTTGTTCTACTATCCCTAATTGCAGTGACGTGACCATGGAACTGCTCATTAATACTGCACTTTCAAAATTGATGTCAAGAAGATTTTTCTGTCCTTCTCACTATATTTATGTTGCACATTATGTTTGACAGTTTGAGCAGATCAAGAGCCGTAAGTACTCCTAACGTGAATGATAATGGTGAACGTGGTGTAACCCCTGGGATAACGGTTAGTGCAATTGATCAATCTAACAATCCTACTTGCTATTTGTGCATTGCAATCATGTTTCACAAAACTTTCTTCTGCCCTAATTTCATGTTCTCTTTCGTTTTATCTCGTTTGGAAGTTCATGCTCCCTCATCATGCATGAGCATTTGTCCACTCAAAAGAGAACATGACAACAACCGTCATTCTGGGATAACACCTGTTCTCCCCTTTCATTTGGTAAACAGTAGAAGTGTTTCCTTCTGGAACTGCGAACCTGTACTTGTTGACTACAGATGGAAAAAGTTTGCTTCAAAGCATGATCATTGCATTGGCTGAACATCATTTAGATCATTTTGGGTGAAAATATGCACACGGTTGATATCATTTTGTCCAACAATTAGTCATTTCATCTGAAATTTTCAGGAAGATCACCTGGCAGAGATACACGCTCAGGGGTTATCTCACAATTTCCTGCAATGGGTTGATGAGGGAGAGGCTTTTTGGTACTGATATCATATCATGTATATTCAAGCTACAGGATGGCTCCCAACACTTACAAGACTATTGTTGCGAGGAGAAGCCATTAGCATAATCACTGTGATTTGTGATCTCGCATTGTCACAGCCATCCAACTAGTCCTCTAGCGAAGTGTAAAATCCTCTTTGTTTGCTGTTGACCAGCTATTTCTTCTAGGGGTGAGTAGATAGGCATTGTTCATATTTTTCTTAAAGGAAAGAAAGAATGTAGGTAGTGTGTATTATTCTTTGGAAAGTTGTACCATCGCTCGTGTTTCTACTGTGTAAATATATATGAACTGCTGACATTTCCCCCCCAAGTTGAGGTGGTCTCGAAATCACCATTTTCCCCTCAACCCGTTAGGCTGGGATATCTTGATACATGTACCTTGTATTCAACAAAACAGAGGAGATGCTATGTATTTTTTTAAGTCCCTCGGAATCAGGGATACTTTTCTTGCGTTTGTTTGGTTTGTTTATCATGGCAGCCCTGTTTTCTTATTTCTCGGTTTTACCTGATTGCCCCTGCTTGTAGTGTGGCGGTATCTTTCTCCAATTTGTGCTGCAATTGAATTGATTCCCATTAAACTTAAAAGTATGCTTTGTTTTTTAAATCTCTGCAGTTGCACATTACTAAGCTGAAATTGAAGTATCAGAGTATGAATTTAGCAAAATCTTGTTGCTTGATGTTACACTTTGCTTGTAGGCGCATGAGGTATTGACCATGAGTGCAATACTGTTAACTTGTATGCTATGTGTTATCTTTTTAAACTGGCAATATTTTGAAATTGTTTTAAATGGTAAATCCGATAATAGTGGTGCAGTGTCAAGGAAATAAAATGCAGTGTGGAACAGATGGTGGTTGGATATTGACCCTCACCCTATAAAAGGTGAATGGGGTTTTCTTTTCCAGGCAGAAATAGGCACTCTCATATAATTCAAAATATATATTCTGGAATTCCCGTGTTCAGCTCGCAGTGGTCTTTTTTGGCAGGAGAGCTGCCAAATTCATTGATCTCCCAGAAAGCAACATGTCTGTAGATGAGGTGCAGATGGGTCCTTCATCCTTGCAAGCTTCAGTTCGCCACGCCCATGCCATGTTGCCGGACACTGTGCTTGATAGACCAAAAGTCCATGGAGAAAGCAGATAACGCTCGCTCCAAATATAATTGGCCCGTGGCTTGAGCAAAAGCCAGTACGACGGCATGGGTGCACTTTGGTAGGTCTCTCACGTGCTCATGAGCCACACCAGCCATGGCTTTCCCCGCCCTAGTCTAGGCATGTGATCCGATGCCATGGGCAACGCCACGACGCCCATAGGAATATCATGCCAGGTTGGACTGCCCCCATTTTCAGCTCAGCTTTTCAGTTCAGCTCAGCGACAGCGACTCATCACATCATTAGCCAGACTGAATCTACTGGAGTGGTGACAGTACCACTGCTGTAACAGTGCATCACCCGAAAGTTTTGTTTTGCGTGGTATCACCCGAAAGTTCTAGTAATGCGAGCGGCTGCTGTTAATAAATATGTATTGCCTAAAACTGTATTTGTTTTCCTAATAAATCGCCAAGAATCCTACTCCCTTTAAAATATACGATGTTTTTGCAGGCTGCAAAAACGTCTTATATTTTGATACAGAGATATACTCCCTTCATTCGGAAAAACTTATCTCCCAAATGGATGTATCTAGCACCAAGTTAGTGTTAGATACATCCATTTAAGGGACAAACTTTTCCAAACGGAGGGAGTAGTACTTAGCAGTTCTTTTTTTTTTTGCGGGAAAGGACCTTTTCATTGATCAACCATGATGATTACATTCAGATTCGACAATGCTAGCTATCTCCCTAGGGGAATTCCGGAGCCAGCATGCCGTGCGCTGTTGCGAGCGACCCATACAAGCTAGGGTGTGGCTCGCCAGGTTTGTGTGCCTGCTGTTCGACACACCTCTTTCGTCTCACGCATTCACCAAAGGGGTGGCTCAACCCTGTTTGAAGTCAGACAAGGTGGTTTTCTGAAGGGGCTACATCAACAAAGTGGAAATGGTTCACCCGCAAAATAAAAATAAAAAATGGAAATGGTAAAGTAAAAGAGAAACTCTAGACACGGCGCTTCTATTTTGTTTTGAAAAAACCGGAATTTTCTAGCATCAAAGATGCTTGATTGTGCTAGGTGAGTGCAACTTCATAGACAAATGACATCTTTTTTTTCCTAGATCTCCTCTGTTTGATACTTCCTTTGTTCATTATTATAGGATGTTCTGATTTTTTTTTCTGATTCAGATGTATATAGACGCATTTTAGTGTGTTTGTTCATTCATTTCAGTTCGTACACGATCAAAATTAAAATATCCAAAACATCCTATATTTGTGTGAATGGAGGGAGTATTTGATAACGAAATTTTGCACACTTAGAACACTCGAACATCTTTTATGCCAAAAAATTCAGATCTTTTATTATTGTTATTTTTGAAACCATTGTTCATGCGATAGCATATGAACTCGGCATCATCGACGAAATATTTAAAATTTCCTGCCTATTTTTTTCTTCGCCAGTCCCTTCTCTCCTACCCCAAGAACTCAACATCTCTCCATCGTATCAAACCGGTCGAAGCTTCCTGCAACACTAGAGAATTTTTTTTTTTGAGAAACCTGCAACACTAGAGATGGTGTTATACGTCAGGAAAGTCATATTACACCAGCACAAAAATTGTTAGAGCAACTCCAACGGGCCGATCCAAACAGACGGTACATTTGTTCGCTTTTTGTCCGTTTGGGTCGGGCGCCCGTCCGGCGTCCGGCCAGTTTTGTATTTGGGTCGGTAGTGCACCTAACGCGCCGACCCATTTCATATCCGCACTCAACTTTTTTTTTTAAAAAAAGGCCCACGGCCGATCATACCAGCGGCCATGTCTCATGCCGTCGTCATGTCAGCGTCGGCATACAATGCCAGCTTCAAAAATTATCACCAAAGTTCATGCTGGCGCACTCGCCAGCCGGCCGGCGCACATGCCAGCACACAAAAAATGATGGGACTTGAGTTCGACCACGCCATCGCGGCCCCCGTAGTCATGCTAGCACACCTGCCGACATACAAAAAAGATGGCGATCACCGCCATAGATCACTCGTCGTCGAACTTGAGCATGTCGGCTTGCATCTTCTCGAACCATGGCCTCTTCCTTGGCGACACAATGTTGAGATCCACCTTCATGATCTCCCCCCCCCCCTCCCGGCCATCATGCTCTCGAGAGCCACTTCTTTCGCCTTGGTCTTGGCGTTGGCGGCCTCGATCTCTAGCATCTTGGCTTGCTTCTCCGCCTCTAGCACGAACATCTTGGCTTGCTTCTCCGCGTCCATCTCAAGCCTCCTCCTTTGGATCTTCATGAAAGCGTCCATTTGCTTCGCCTTGAAACGCCGGTGCTCCTCCTCCCTTGAGTCCTTCTTGTTCATCATGCCCTCCACTCTTGCGATCAAGGCGTTGGATGCCGCATCCCTCTTGTCCTCCTTTTTGGAGTTGGTCTTCCCCCGCGGCCGTGCCGGCTCACCGTCCCCAACCTCCTCCACAGCTTGCTTCCCCCCACGCGACTTGAGGGCGGCATATTGCGCCTTGAACTTCTCCTCATCCTTAATGACCCGGAAGCAATGGGAGAGGTTGAAGCACTTGCCACTGTGTTAAACCTTGAAATGCCTACAAAATGTTTCCATGCAAGCATATGGGCAAATGAATACGCAAACATGAACTTGATGACACAAAAGAGGGCGGTTGCTAGCATACCATGTCTTGCATGCCGATGCCGCTCACGGGGCGGGCCTTGACGCTCTCAAGAGTGGCGCAAAACTTGTTGCACTCTTGTTGGATCACCCTCCATCGCTTGGAAATGGACACCCACTCGCGCATGCTCAAAAATTGGTAAGGAGGAAACTTCTTGCGCTCATGAAACTCTCAGTGGACACGAATCCAAAAGGTTGAATGCTTTTGTTCGGCACCCGTCTTGGGGTCTTGTCCAATGTCTCTCCAGCACTCGCAAAGAAGCTTGTCCTCGGCAGTCGTGTATGCCTTCGTGCGCTTGCTCTTGCGCTTCGGCTTAGGACCGGCGGCTTGGTTGGCGAGCTCGTCCTCGAACAAAGGCTTCACTTCGATGTCGCACTCGTCCTCTTCCTCTAGTCCGTAGTCATCCAGGAACTCGTGGTCGAGTGGGAAGCCGTCAAGGTCGATGCCGACCTGATCACGCATGAAGGCCGTCTAGTCGGGATCATAGCCAGCGGCCAGTGTGAACGGCCTGCGGCCGTCCTGGCTTTGTGTCTCGTCGGGGTCGTAGCCAGCGGCCGGCGTAGCGCCCTTGAAGATGAGGTTCTGCATGTAGTCCTCGTCGACGGCGGACGACATTCCCTCGAACAGGTTGCGGGCGTCCGGGAGCACACCGGCCGGCGTCTGCCACACGCGTTTCCTCGTGCCGCCGGATGACGAGCCACTGGCCACCGAGGTAGCGTTGAGGTCGATGGGCGCGAGCGTGGGTGTGGAAGGCGCGACCACGCTCACGTCGGGTGAGCACTCCCAAGAGAGGCGGGAGGCCTGCGGGTACACATGGAAGCCGGGCATCGGGTTGCAAGCCGACGCGCGGGGCGAGTCGGGCAGCACCATCCTCAGAAACGCCGATGAGCCGGTGCTGGCCGCAGCGACGGCGGCGTTGAGGAGGCCGTGCTGGCCAGGGTTTAACCCTAGCATGTAGAGCGCCTCCCTCGTTGCCGCCGCGACGCGGGCGTTGGTGACCTCCTGCTGCGCGGCTGCGGCGACGACGGCCTGCGCGGCGGCCTCATCCGTCGCGTCTGCGGCGTGCCTTCGGTCCTTCCTCTTGGCCGACTCCCTTGCCCGCTGTGCAGGCGTCAGCGGCTTCTTTGACTTGGTCGCGGCGGCGGTCTTGCACGGGGCACGAGGCTTGCCTTTTTCGGAAGGGGCGGCGGTGCCGGACGAGGCGAGGGAGGCGAGGCCGGCGGCGGCGTCGAGGTCGATGGCGGGCGTGGGGCGGGAGCGTGCGGGTGGGAGGGTTTTTGGGGGAAATGGGAAAATGGTGGTGGCTGCCACCGATCGGCGGGCCCGGGAAAAGGATAGGCGCGCGCGCGTCCCTCTCGTGTCCGTGCCGACGCAAATCCGACTCAAAATTAGGGTGGGAATGGATCACCATGCGGACGCCAAGCGGACTCGCGTCCGTTTGGGTCGGCGTGTTGGTCTGCTTTTTCTGTCCGCGCCGACCTAAACGGACACCAGCGGACGAAATGGGTCGCCCGAGTTGCTCTTAGGACTTGTGACATCTCTGATAGCGGGACATCAAGCTTCTCTTAGAGATATCAAGTCTGACATTTGAGGAGAGAGAGAAAGAAAGAGAAAGGTTGCCTTCTTTCGGGGGTGATCACTTGACGCTTAGCTTTCTTTTCAATCGCAACGGCATGTCTTACCATCATCATGAGTATTTAATTTTCACCACCTTTTTACATCAGCATTTTGTTTTGGAATTACCCTGATGAAGATGATGGTAAGTCGACGTTAGTGATAGCAAGAACTACTTTGAATGGATAAGGATTTGGAGAAGGTGAAGCGTCCACATCCAGCGTGCGATGCGGACACCAAAAAGTTAGGTAGTGTTTTTATATTGGAAACAATTACGTGCTCATTAGTTTGTTAATGGAGCCAAGAAAATTTAGCACTAGGCCTTTTTTTTACAAGGACTGTAGGAGACTGACCATATTCGATATGTGAAAGCAAGAACGAGGGTTTGAATTCTAGCAGGCTGGGTAAATCGTACCCAAGCAATCGTAGCCAGTACCCTCTTTTTAATAAAAGAAAATTTCCTCTGAAACGGAGATTTTTTTTTTAAAAAAAATGATTGCAATTTTAAGGAGAGTTCCTATTCATGCATTCTGGTAAGGTCGATTTTTCTATAAAGTTTAGAGTGAATGGAGATTTGCTCAAACCAAACCAGATGTTTCTTCTCCGCAACCCTTCAGAACTAGCCACCAAAAGAGATCTAGCGAGAGGAGGAAGCAGGCTCCTCGGTCTCCGTGTTTCCAGGGTCCCCTCACCTCCGTTGACTGCTTTGGCGGTGGTGGGAGGAAGTGGAACCCCGAGACTTTGTTGCACATGTGTCTAATAGTCTAGGTGAGTTAGTTAGGTCTTTGGTGATGGCTGCGGTGAATAAGTTTCCCTCAGATCTCGAACCGAAGCGATTGTTCTCACAGTTTATCAGTGTTGGATCTATGAGACAGTGTTTGCGTCGTCTTGGGTCCTTCGGATCGCGGGAGAGGGGAGGGGTGGTGTCGAGGTAATGGTCCTATTCTTCCTGCTCTTTTAGGTGGTAGTGTTGTGGGCATCTGACGATTTGACGGCTGAAGGCCGACACCTGGCGATCACGGTGATGACTGCCGCCCGATTTCTGCACCGTCAACAAGGTTGTAGCTTCCTTTTCTCCCCTTTGGGTATCTCACTGACACGACAAATCATTCTCTAGTGGTTCATCCCTCTCTCTCCATTGCAACAACATTCTCTCCATTGTTGTTGCGAAGTTGGTGGAAATTTTATTTAGGAGCTGGTTTGGTCTAAGATTACTGAACTACACAAGATGGTGGCTTCTTTTTCTTCTTGAAAG
This sequence comes from Triticum dicoccoides, assembly GCF_002162155.2. NCBI lineage: Eukaryota > Viridiplantae > Streptophyta > Magnoliopsida > Poales > Poaceae > Triticum > Triticum dicoccoides. Next base: position 122,584,235 of record NC_041392.1, on the reverse strand, counting down.
CATCAATATGATTGACTAGAGGGGGAGGGGTGAATAGGTGACTAACTATTTTTACTTTCTTTTCCAATTTTAAGGGATACGCAAGAACATAGGTTATCTAGATATGCAACTAGATGGACAACCTATATGGCAAGCTCACAAATAACAACAAACTAGATAAGATACACAACAAAACTAGTATGCACAAAGTAAGTCAAGGAAAAAATAAACCGCAAGTGGAGACGATGATGTTGTTCCTCGAGTTCCTTCCATTTGG